>NC_057803.1:330459096-330510678 GCF_018294505.1 Triticum aestivum
GCGACTCCCAAGGGAAAAGAAAAGGCTAGGTGGTGAATGGTAAAACCAAAGTTGGGCATTGCTGGAAGAGTTTTATTCAAGGCGAACTGTCAAGTGTTTCCCATTATTACCCAACCGCGTCAGGAACGCAAAGTCCGGGAACATAACACCGATATGACGGAAACTAGGGCGGCAAGAGTGGAACAAAACACTAGACAAAAGGCCGAGCCTTCCACCCTTTACCAAGTATATAGATGCATTAATTAGATAAGATATATTGTGATATCCCAACAAGTAAACATGTTCCAAGAAGGAACAACATCTCCATGTTCAAACAAGGAACAACTTCAATCTTCACCTGCAACTAACAACGCTATAAGAGGGGCTGAGCAAAGCGGTAACATAGCCAAGCAACGGTTTGCTAGGACAAGGTGGGTTAGAGGCTTGGTTCAACAATATGGGAGGCAAGATAAGCAAGTGGTAGGTATCACAGCATAGGCATGGCAAAAGAGCGAGCAACTAGTAAGCAAAGATAAAAGTGATTTCGAGGGTATGGTCATCTTGCCGGAAATCCCACAAGGAAGAAGAACGAGTCCATGAAGAAGACAAATGGACCTAGTCGAACGGGTCCTCACAAACCCGACTATACCGGAACCAACCCGAAGAAGCAAACACCGGAAAGAAGCACACAACATAGTAAACAAACCACACATGAACATGGTATGATGCACAATCAAGTATGATGCATGTCCAGTTTAATGAAGCATGGCATGGAAAAGTGCACAAGCAAACCTACAAATTAAGTGTAGCTCAATATGCAACGAGTTGCATATTTACGGACACCACAATAATTATTTAGTTCGCTCTTGTTTATGTACCCAACAATATTAAATGTTGGTTAGCATGGCATGGGTGAAGCATAAAAGAAACTATCTAACTAAACAATTTAAATGGGGCCAGATATAACAAACAACAAATCCGGTAAATCCCCATATGCATTAGTAATTTAAATGCAAACAACAATTTAAACATTTTAATTGTTGTTATTATGATGCGGATGACATGGACAAGTTTATGCAATTTTCAATAAAGTTGACAAGAGCATTATGAAGCATTTGTCACCGTGGTGGAAAGAAAAGGGGTGCCACGGCGACGATAACGAAATGGTGCCACGGCAACGTTCCGGTTCCGGTAACTCGATTGAGATACCGATGCAAAGGAGAAGTGTGCGGATGCATGCAAAAGATGGTGGGGCGCTCCCAGATTCCGGGTGTCCCACGAGTTGGCGACAAAGAATCGAGTGACAAATTGGACACGGCGCAAACACGAGCATCTCATACATCACACATGCATTCGTTCACGGGCGGTCGTCTCGGGGTTATACCTTTGAAGCGTGCGTTATCGGAGGGGTTCATGTCAAGCAGTGTAGTCGTTCATGATCGTCGTGGGAAGTAGTGGTGCTCGGCGATGGTAGAGGAAGTAGTGTTCACGGTTCATTGTGGGAAGTAGTCGTTCTCGCACGCTCTAGGGTCGAGGGTAGAGGTTCTCGTGATCTCGGTGACGGTAGTGGTACATGTTTATCGTTGCATGAGTTTCCGTAGACGTTCATGTCATCGGTGTCGAGGTACTTGGGGTCTTCGGACTTTCCGGTACCGTTCTGGCGACGGTAGTCATTCATGTTCGTTTCGGAGAGGTACTTCATGAATCCAAACCCTTCACGGTCGACGGTAGTTGAAGTTGATGCTTGCAGTGCACATGTCTTCGTCAACGGTAGTAGTACAAGGTCGTTGTGGGAAGTGGTCGTACTCGCGAACTTGTCGAAAACAGGGTCTCGGTCGTCGGTATAGGTACTTGGTGAAATCCACGGGTGTCAGTAGTTGTACATGGTCTTCACGTTGTAGTCTGACTTGGCGATTCCAAAACGTTCATCGGTAGTGGAACTTGGCGGTCTCGACGGTCGTCGTGGTACTTGTCGAAAGGAATCCACCGAGGCGGTCTTGTGTCCCTGGATTCAGTGGCCTTGGCAACGACAAAAGGGGCAGCATCATGTAGCATGCTTGGCGAGGGGCTACAAGTGAGAGGCCGTGGCAGTGGCAAGATGAGCAGCAGCAACACGAGTCACAGACAGAGGAGGTGCTGCCGGGTGCTGATGGTGGTGGAGCAGGGGAAGTCAACGCGGGCCCACGATGACAATGACGACGAACAGAGGTGCACGGAGAAGCAGCTGTCCGGCGATGGAGCAGAGGCGTCCATGGCCAGCGACCCAAGGTGTCGAAGATGGCCGGATCCGGGCCAGCTCGGGTTGGGGAGGTGAGGTAGCAGGACGGTGGCGGGGCTTGGCGCGGTCGAAGAACAGGACCGCGGGGCGTAGCTTGGTGGCGTCTTCGGTAGCAGGGAGGCGCGTCTTCCTGGAGCGATGCGTGTGGGTGTGACGGCGCGAGAGGAGGGATATGGTTTCGAGGGTAAGGCCTAGGGTTAGAAAGGGGGTAGTTGGCTTTGGCCTTGGGCCAGCCCAGGTGTGAGGGCACAGGCTGGGCTTTGGCCCAAAAGGCTGCGGGGTTAGGATGGGCCTGCGGGGCTGATGGCCTGGACTCTCTCCTCCCTCTCTCTTTAAAAACTTAAACCTTAAACAGAAAAGAAATTGGAGAGAGAGGAAAGAAAGAGAGGGTTAGGGAAGGATTTTGAGCATGGGGATAATTTTCACGGACTCGTAAAAATGTGCACGGTCCACGAAAATTAGGGGAGACATGATTGCAAGAATTTAATTCAAAGTCATTTGAAATTAATTCAAATGGTTTGAACAAGGACTAGGAATAAGAGGTGTCCAAAAAATGTTTGGATTTTTGGTGGAGCTCCGAAATACGAGGAAAGAAAAAAATATGGCCATGTTGGAGACCGAGAATTAAGATAACAAAGGCATTGGAATATTTTGCAAGTGTGTTTGCGGTAAACCCAAATAATTGGAATATTACTATAGCTCTCTAAATATCGAGAGGATATGTTGTAAAGAGAATCACCATGCGAATTCCCTCGATTTAAATGGACCGAAGATCCATAAAAATTATTTAGTTGAGATGCAAAAGACTTATGACATGATGACATCATGCAACGAACCAAAACGAATCACCCGACAACACTCAGAAACATGGAAGGCATCTGAAGCTCCGGTCTTGGGGCATTACACACTCACCCTGCTGGATCACGACGTGGAGGTGGTTGTTGATGTTGTTGCAATAGTGGAACAGATGCGGGTGGTGGTTCTGGTAGACGCGTGAGTACTGCATCGAACTTGCTGTCCAACTTGGTGTCAATTGTCTTCGCAATGTAATCAATCCTCTCAAGTGCCTTTCCAAAGCTGGCCATCACATCTCCCACCTGTTGACCTAACATTTGATGAAATTTATCATGAAGCTCCTTCTTTGTCATGTTCTCCCAGACAATCTCGCCGGCTTGTGATCCTGCCATGCTTAGCAACAATAGAAACACACAAGAATATGATCCTACAGACTACTAGAAATTGGTGGTGGTGGGTTGTCACAAATCCGTCAAGCAAATCTCAAATTCTTACCAATTCTTACCCAGCATCAGGTGGTGATCGACAATCATTGTAGTCAAAACTCCAAAAGCATCGACACGGCGATTTCCAGGTGGTGTCAATTGCAAGATGTAGACATATGTGGAGCTGGGAAGGCTTATGATATGGTAGCAAAAGTGTCAGCAATAATCAATACAAAGATGCAAAGTTGAATAAACACTCAATAGCGGTACTGTGCTAGTCCTAGGTTGCACGAAAACAAGGGAGGGGCACACCCTGAATCTCATTTTTTCTTCTTTTTCTGCAGTTTTTTTGCCCTGTTTTTTGCTCCGCAACAATTCTTTTTGAAAAAGGTCTACAAATGGCCTAAAAACTGCCTAGCCAGACTTTTCCAGACTTAGTTTTTTTAATTGGAACTATTTTTCTTTTGCGGGTGGCTCAGAAGTTGGGGATTCTGAATTGGTCACGACTCGTAGTTGGATGTGACCTGGAAGTCAATAACAGGGAAGTAAATACTAGACTCGGAATATGATTGGTGGAGGCGATGAATCTGGTGGAACTCGGACTAGCGACAGAGATGTATCTGGTGGCAACTCGGGCTGGTGGCGGAGACATATATGGTGGCAACTCGGACTGGTGGCTTGACGGTGGCGGATATGTGGTTGTTTTATGGAACGACTGTGGATATGTGGTGGTGTGTAGGGACTCGGATTGTTGGAGGACATGTGGCGGTGGTATATGGAAACAACAATGAAGATGCTGTGGTGGTGGCATGAAAAACTATGACATAACTCCAAACTCTAAAGGACTAGATGCTAAGACCAACAACACGACACGACAATACAACCACAAATTCGACAAAGAAAACCCCTAAAAATATTATGCATAGGCTCAGATTGGTTTGTATATGATGAACTAACCCTAATTTTTTTGCTCTTTCATGGACTGAGCCTCCACATAAACTATATAAAACTAGAAAATCTCACCGAGCAACCTCGGGGCTAAGGGTTTCTACTATTAGCTATGTGTTTGATCTCTCTCTCTCTCTCGTGTTCTTTATTTGTCATGATCTTGATGTATCGCGAGCTTTCTTAATATTGTTTGATCATATGGTGTTTCTCCCTCTATATCTGGTTGCGATGAATTGAGTTTTTACCATTGAAGTTTCACTTTTATCGGTTTGAATACTTTGTTGGATTTGAGAACACTTGATGTATGTCTTACAAATCAATACCCGTGGTGACAATGGGGTATTACATTGATTCACTTGATGTATGTTTTTGCACTCAACTCGTGGATTCCCAAGGTGACATTGGGGTAATCTATCCATAGGGGTTGATGCACGTTCTCGTCCTTGTTTCTCCGATAGAAATCTTGAGGCACTTTTTCAAGTTCTTTGTGTTGGATTGAATATTATGAATTTGAAGTTGTTTGATGCATATCATATAATCAACTCACCAATAATTGTGGTGACATTCGAGTATCTAGGCGAAAATAGAGTTGGTTGATGCGTATCGTATGTTGTTATTTTAGTACAAACTCTTAGGCTATTTGTGACACTTATAGGAATAGGTAGATAGATCGATCGGAAAGGATAACTTTGAGGTGGTTTCGTAACCTAAAAAAATTCGTCTTATGTTCTCCGGTAGATAAGAACTTTGGAGTGATTCTTTATTGCACATTGAGGGATTGACATATGATCTAGTTATGTTAGCACTGTTGAGAGATTGCACCGATGAAAGTATGAACCCTAGGCCTTGTTTTCCAGCATTGCGATATCGTTTGTGCTCCGTGTTATTAGTTGCTACCTTGATATTTTTTATTTTTGGATTACAATACCTATGTCTACTATCCATACTACACTTGTATCACCATCTCTTCGCTGAACTAGTACACCTATACAATTTTCCATTGTATTGGGTGTGTTGGGGACACAAGATATTTCATGTATTTGATTGCAGGGTTGTTTGAGAGAGACCATCTTCATCCTATGCCTACCATACATTGATAATCATTAGGTCATCCACTTGAGGGAAAATTGCTACTATCCTAACAAAACTCTGCATTTGGAGGCCCAACACGAGTCTACAAGAATAAAGTTGCGTAGTAGACATCAAGCTCTTTTCTGGCGTTGTTGCTAGGGAGGTGAGTGCTTGAAGGTATATCTTTAGATCTTGCAATTGAATCATTTAGTTTCTTGTTTTATTACTAGTTTGGTTTATAAAAGAAAACTACAAAAAATGGAATTGAGGTTGCCTCATATTATTCATGTTTATCATGTCTTCCTTGAAAATGATGGAAAGGAAAATTGTGCTCGATTGATAGAAGAAGAATTCAATAAAATGTTTGACACGGAAACTTTGAATCGTGAGCATGATTGCAATGTTGTTACTATGAATTCTTTGAATATCCATGTCGGTGAGAACGAAACCTATGGGATCACAGGGAATCCCTTCTACGGTTGGTGGGCGCGGGGCTATGGAAAGAGCGGGTTTAGAAGATCAAAACAGGGTAGTTTATCCAGGTTCGGGCCTCAAGTGATGCGTAGTACCCTACTCCTACTGGTTTGTGTTTATCTGGTGTTCTTGGACTAGCTACAAAGCATGCAGGGTCCAAAAAGTCTGAATCCTTCTCTAGTATGCCTCGGGCCTCCTTTTATAGCCAAAGGGGTCGCCACAGTGGCACACAGGAGGTGGCAAGTTTGTACTGTATACAAGTCTATCGCCTGGTACCATAGGACAAACACATTTAATGCACTGCCGACGTGCCCTCACACTTTATCGGGGACGGCAAGGAAGCTCGCCTCATCTGTTCCCGCCTCGTCTCGCTCCGACGCGCATCCAAGCTGACTAGGCGTGCAGCTCCACGTTGGCTGGCTAGCTGGTGAGTTGGTGCGGTGGTAGAGTCTTGCCGGGGCCTCGCAGGTGTCCCCGGCACGGGTCTTGCATGGGGTCTCGTGAGCGTCCCCGGCAAGGATCTTTCCGGGATGTTTCCGTCTTTTGGTTCTCATCTAGCCTTGTATGTTCTTGGTCTTTACGAAGATTCGCATGCCAACATGCAGGCGCCTCCCAAGCCGTGGTTCCAATGTTATCGACGGTGTCGAAACTCTTTGGCTCAAGGGTGGCAGCTCAAGGGTGTTGGGAAAGTTGACCCGGCAAGACTCTTGCCGGGGCTACGTAAGCTCCCCCAGCAAGGCTTTTCCCGGGGAAAGCCCACCTTGTCCTTTTGCTTCGCGCGCCTTCGGCTTGGCGCTGCTCTGGTAGTCTTGTGTCTTCGCTTCCTCTGCTCCGCCACGCGTGTCTGCAGGCGTGTGGATGCGAATGCCCGCGCACAATTAAAGGATTACAAAAAGGACCCCTACTTTTGTACGCCGACAAGAGCCCCCGGGCCTGGGCCACATATAAGCACGAGGCGTTATTAGGCCAGGCCCAGAACGGTGCGTGGGTACATGTGGTAGAGTTTTACCGTAGTAACTCCCTCGCCAGTTGCACTTCCCCACGACCCGCGTTGAACGCGTGACGTGGGGGTCATGCGTGGGGCGGTTGCTGCACGCTTGCATCACATCATGGTAAAGGGTAAAGAGGCGTCCCATGCCTTCCCCATAAAAAGGGAAAACCGCAGGCGCACTGCTCATTTACCCCGTGTGCCCATCCCAATCTCGGAACCGTCGCTCCCTTCTTCTTCCTCCATCTCTTGCCTTTGCTCGCCACCGCCACGCCCTCATTGCCCTTAATCCTACATCCCCTCTCGGTCGCTATGGTGCCCAAGACAGGCAAGGTCAAGGGGGCGACCAAGGATGCTGGGGAGAAGGAGGCGCCGGAGAGCGAGTTGGCGGTGCTTCAGACGCAGCATGCCTATTTCCCCTCGACAGCCGATGCGGTCCATCTCATGGACTTCTTCAAGCCCCTGTGGGGGAGGAAGATGACGGGGCACCCTGTCACACACATCGTCCCTGCCGATTTCGCCGAGGCCGGCCCAAAGCAGTACCCCTTCTTCGTCGACTACTTCTCTTGCGGGCTCTACCCCCTTTTCTCTGACTTCTTCAACGATGTCATGCAGACCTACTGCTTCCATCTTCTGGATCTTACGTCGAATGCCGTGGCGTGCATGGCGTTCTTCACCCATATATGTGAGGGCTTCGCTCGAGTGCTCCCTAGCATGGCGCTCTTCCGCCACTACTTCTACCCCCGCATCCAATCGCGCCATCTCCGGCTTCGTCACCTGGATCCCGAGGTCTCGGGAGAAAGGCACGTACCCAGAGGGTGCCAAGAAGGAGAGGTGGGAGGAATGGCGGAGCCGGTGGTGCTGGATCAAGGAGGAGGATCCCCGGGAGTTCTCCCGGGTTCACCGGAGTCCGCCGGTCCGCCACAAGGACTAGAGCGACCTCGACGCTAACGACAATAAGCTCTCGATCGCCACCACCAGGATCAATTGCCTCACTGTGGCCGGGCTCACCCTTGAAATGATCGGGGCTGATTTCATCCACCGCCGGATTGCCCCACTGCACAACAAGGGGAGGTCGTCCTGGGACTATAGGAATGTGGTTGACGTCATGAGGCTCCGCCCTGGCTTGAATCACAACTTCACGGTGATGGGGCACGTGCACTTTTGCCAAAGGCTCTTCTAGATCAAGGTGAGCGACGACGGCAGGGCTGAGAGGACCGGTAGAGCCAAGAAGGCCGGCAAGACCGTCAAGGCATCTCTATTTGGGTTGCCGGCGGGAGTGGTCCCGTTGAGCAACAACTCTCGCCAGACCGCCATCATTGCAATGATGCCAAACTTCAACGCGCACGGACTTGATCCGCTCTGGATCGAACCAAAAGCGGAGGAGGCCAGGTGTTCTTCTACAACTTGTCAGAGAAATATGTCTGCGACGAGACGCTGATCATCCGAGACACCACCAAGGAGGTGCTGGAGTACATTGTCGCCACGGCGGCGGAGGCGGCCCTTGCCAAGGAGGCTGGCAGTGCTGGCACCATGGAGGACGAGGCTGACACGGCTGCGGAGGATAAAGAGCTCGCCGGGTTGGTGAAGTCTGCTGGGAAGGCCAGCAGTGCTGGTGCCGGGGCCCCCTTGGTCGAAGACGCGGTCGAGAATTCGGCCGAAGAGGAGGCCGAGACGGACGACCCCCCGACCATGGGGAAGAAATGCGTCCTGCGGCGGGCTAGCTCCGGCGAGCCATTCCGGCTCGGCAGGACCGTGCAGCGGTAACAGGCTCAAGAGTAGCCCGTGCGCCAGACGAGGGCGATGAAGGCTGCGGCAGCGATGAAGACGACGAAGGCATAAAAATGTCCAAACGTACCCTGAAAAAATCCAGAAATTAAACACAACACTCCTGTTATTCTATGTTGACACTAGAAATTTTTCGAAAGCAATAAGAGGCAACGAATATCGTTTCGTCCCCAAAGGTGGCACGTTCCCTACCGAAACCATCACGCTTGTTGTGAGAACCTCTGGTTTGTGAGACGCTTATACCCAAACCTGCCCCAAATGGGACAAAAATTTTACCACGGCATGTTGAGGCCGCTCGATTATAGCATGCCAGGTTTCATGAATTTCAGGCGAGTTTTGGATTTACTAGAATTTAAAAACTAGGTATCTCAATGTTTGCAACCGAGTGATGGTGGCAGGGTGTTTGAAATTCATTCCCATTTCTTGCATGGGACCTAAGCATGGAACCAAGGACACAGATTTGATTTTTCAGCCAGTTTATATGCACTGGAGCATGTGCATGTAGTTCAGATTTGAATTATGCACCTGAAATGCCTACAAAACCAAGTTAATGTATAAAAATGTCCAACCGAACCCCGAAAAATTCCAAAATTAGACACAACACTCCTGTTATTCTATGTTGACACTAGAAATATTTTGAAATCAGGCAATAGATATCGTTTCGTCCCCAAAGGTGGCACATTCTTGACCGAAACCATCACGCTTGTTGTGAGAAGCTCTGGTTTCTGAGACGCTTATAACTAAACCTGCCCCAAATGGGACAAAATTATTACCATGACATGTTGATGCCGCTCCATGATAACATGCTAGGTTTGATAAATTTCAGACGAGTTTTGGATTTACTAGAATTTAAAAACCAAGTATCTCAATGTTTGCGACCGAGTGACGGTGGCAGGGTGTTCGAAATTCATTCCCATTTCTTGCATGGGACCTAAGCATGGAACCTAGCACACAGATTTGACTTTTCAACCAGTTTATATGCATTGGAGCATGTGCATGTAGTTCAAATTTGAATTATGTACCTGAAATTCCTACAAAACCAAGTTAATGTATAAAAATGTCCAAACGAACCCCGCAAAATTGCAAAATTGAACACAACACTCATGTTATTCTATGTTGACACTAGAAATTTTTTGAAAGCAATAAGATCCAAAGGATATCGTTTTGTCCCCAAAGGTGGCACGTTCCCTACCAAAACCATCACGCTTGTTGTGATAAGCTCTGGTTTGTGAGACACTTATACCCAAACCTGCCCCATATGGGACAAAATTTTTACCATGGCATGTTGATGCCACTCCAAGATAGCATGCCAGGTTTCATGAATTTCAAACAAGTTATGGATTTACTAGAATTTAAAAACCAGGTATCACAATGTTTGCTGCCGAGTGACGGTGGAAGGGTGTTTGAAATTCATTCCCATTTCTTGCATGGGACCTAAGCATGGAACCAAGGACACATATTTCATTTTTCAACCAGTTTATATGCACTGGAGCATGTGCATGTAGTTCAAATTTGAATTATGCACCTGAAATGCCTACAAAACCAAGTTAATATATAAAAATGTCCAAACGAACCTTGACAAATTCCAAAATTATACACAACACTCATGTTATTCTATGTTGACACTAGAAAATTTTTGAAAGCAGGCAACGTATATCGCTTCGTCCCCAAAGGTGGCACATTCCCTACCGAAACCATCACGCTTGTTGTGAGAAGCTCTGGTTTGTGAGATGCTTATACCCAAACCTACCCCAAAATGGGACAAATTTTTTACCATGGCATGTTGATGCCGCTCCATGATAGCATGGCAAGTTTCATGAATTTCAGACGAGTTTTGGATTTACTAGAATTTAAAACCACGTATCTCAATGTTTACGGCCGAGTGACGGTGGCAGGGTGTTTGAAATTTATTCCCATTTCTTGCATGGGACCTAAGCATGGAACCAAGGACACAGATTTGATTTTTCAACCAGTTTATATGCACTGGAGATATTTAAATTTGAATTATTCACCTGAAATGCCTACAAAACCAAGTTAATGTATAAAAATGTCCAAAGGAACCCCAAAAAATCCAAAATTAAACACAACACTCTTGTTATTCTATGTTGACACTTGAATTTTTTTGAAGGCAATAAGAGGCAAAGGATATCGTTTCATCCCCAAAGGTGACACATTCCCTACCGAAACCATCATGCTTGTTGTGAGAAGCTCTAGTTTGAGAGACGCTTATACCCAAACCTGCCCCAAATGGGACAAAATTTTTACGATGACATGTTGATGCCGCTCCATGATAGCATGCCAGGTTTCATGAATTTCAGACGAGTTCTAGATTTACTAGAATTTAAAAACCATGTATCTCAATGTTTGCGGCCGAGTGACGGTGGCAGTGTGTTTGAAATTCATTCCCACTTTTTGCATGGGACCTAAGCATGGAACCAAGGACACAGATTTGATTTTTTTGATTGTTCCATGCTATTATATTATCAACCTTGGATGTTTTATATGCATTTATATGCTATTTTATATGATTTTTGGGACTAACCTATTAACCTTGAGCCTAGTGCCAGTTTCTTATTTTTCCTTGTTTTATCGCAGAAAAGAAAACCTAAACGGAGTTCAATTGACCTGAAATTTCACGGAGATCATTTTATGACCACAAGAAGCCCACGGAGTATCGGAGATGGGCCATAAGATTCCCGAGGCACCCACGAGGGTGGGGGCACGCCCTACCCCCCTGGGCGCACCCCCCTACCTCGTGGCTGCCTCGGGGACCCCCTGACTTGTTCCCGACTCCAACACCTCTCATATAACCCCAAACTTCTAGAAAGTAACCTAGATCGGGAGTTCCGCTGCCGCAACCTCTGTAGCCATCAAAAACCAATTTAGACCCGTTTCAACACCCTTTCGGAGTGGGGAATCCCTCTCCGGTGGCCATCTTCATCATCCCGGCGCTCTCCATGACGAGGTGGGAGTTGTTCACCCTTGGGGCTGAGGGTATGTACAGTAGCTATGTGTTTGATCTCTCTCTCTCTCTCTCTCTCTCTCTCTCTCGTGTTCTTGCTTCGGCACGATCTTGATGTATCGCGAGCTTTGCTATTATAGTTGGATCTTATAATGTTTCTCCCCCTCTATCTCCTTGTGATGAATTGAGTTTTCCCTTTGAAGTTATCTTAACGGATTGAGTCTTTAAGGATTTGAGAAGAGTTGATGTATGTCTTGCATGTGCTTATCTGTGGTGACAATTGGATATTCACGTGATCCACTTGATGTATGTTTTCGTGATCAACTTGCGACTTCCGTGACCTCGTGAACTTATGCGTAGGGGTTGGCACACGTTTTCGTCTTGTCTCTCCGGTAGAAACTTTGGGGCACTCTTTGAAGTTCTTTGTGTTGGTTGAATAGATGAATCTAAGATTGCGTGATGCATATCGTATAATCATACCCACAGATTCTTGAGGTGACATTGGAGTATCTAGGTGACATTAGGGTTTTGGTTGATTTGTGTCTTAAGGTGTTATTCTAGTACAAACTCTAGGATAGATTGAACTGAAAGAATAGCTTCGTGTTATTTTACTACAGACTCTTGAATAGATCGATCATAAAGAATAACTTTGAGGTGATTTCGTACCCTACAATAATCTCTTCATTTGTTCTCCCCTATTAGTGACTTTTGAGTGAATCTTTGTGTAAGTGCATCTAGTGCCACCCCTAGTTGGTTTTGGAGTATTGACGACAAACCTGGTTGAGGGACTAATGTGTTTGTGAGAATTTCAGGATAACACAGGTGGAAGTCCCTCACTGATTCGGTTTTCCTACCGGAGATGACCCCTAAAAATGTATGAAGACATTGAAGTCAAAGGTGGTATGTGAAGACATTCACATTGAAGACTATGACAAGAGAAGACATCGCGTGAAGACTATGAAGCGCGAAGACTTAGTTGTTTCGACGTTCCTTTTCTTCTTTGTTGAGTCATAGGAACCACCATACTATTAAGTGGGGTCCAAGTGAACCAGTCAGAATGACTGAAGTGATGCTTAACCAAAATCCTATGTCTTCGAGCGAAGACTATGAGAGCAAATCTTATCCAGAGCTGGATAAGTCAACTTTGCTTGTAGCTCAAGTAAAGTTACCGTGTGTTTGAAATCTGACTGTTGGAACACGTGTCAGTTCCTTAGTGACCGAGGCTCATTTCGGACAAATCAGGTCGGGTTGCCTAGTGGCTATAAATAGCCCACCCCCTACACCATAAATTGGTTGGCTGCTCAGAGTTAGTGCACGGCTTTTGTCGTTTGAGAGCAACCCACCTCGAAGCCTTTAAGAGAGAAATCCTTGCGAGGACAAAGCCCTAAACACCCAGAGACAAAGAGTGTTAGGTATCACTTAAGTCTGTCTGTTTGTGTGATTTGAAGACTTATTACACTTGAGGACTGTGAATCCTCCAGCCGGTTAGGCGTCGCGTTCTAAGCATCCCAGAGTCATTGTGGATCGCCGGTGAACGAAGTCTATGAATGTTTGGAAGTCTACCTTGAAGACTTACCAGAGTGATTGGGCGAGGACTGGGTGTCCTTAGCTCAAGGGGAATAAGGTGAAGACACCGTCTTCTGAGTTAAATCTCAGCCTCCCTAACCAGACATACAGTTGTCCCAACAACTAGAACTGGTCCAACAAATCATTGTCTTCAACGAGCTACTGTTTCTATCCTTCCCATCACTTTATTTGCAGTTGGTCCTTGTGAAGTCATTGCCTGTATGCATTATCTTCTGTCTTCACTGAGCGACTGCTTGTTCTGATTGGCTTCATACTATCTTCCATCATGATCGATACTACCTAGCTGCTATTAGTCTTTGTGCTTTCACTTCATTGAATACTTGACTATGGCTTGCCTAGTGTAGTCTACCTTCCGCTGCATGGTAATAGGTTTATTTCTATCGTTTGTCTTCGAAACTTCCATGTTTTGAAGACTTTCATAAAAATCACCTATTCACCCCCCTCTAGTCGATCACTAGCACTTTCAATTGGTATCAGAGCAAGGTACTCCCTTGTTCTGTGTGATTCGGTTTAACCACCTGGAGTTTAAGCTATGTCGACTGCAGGGATAATCAAAGTCTCCAATGCGTGCCCCGTCTTCGATGGAACTGAATATCTCTACTGGAAGAATAAGATGCGCATGCATCTTGAAGCCATTAATGTCGACCTCTGGTATGTCGTCAAGAATGGCGTCCCCAAGGCTGGTGAAGGTGTCCCCGCTGCTGATGTCAAGAAGTTCGTTCAACTGGACTCCACTGCCAAGAACATCATTTGTGGTCATCTGAACAAAGGGCAGTATGGCTGTGTGAGTGCTCTGGAAACATCTAAGCTAGTCTGGGACTGGCTCTCCAAGGTCAACGAGGGTGTCTCAACCCAGAGAGATCAAAGGATCAGTGTCTTTCGCAACCTCTTCAACCGCTTCAAGAGGAACGACAATGAGAATGTTTAGCTCATGTTTGACCGACTCACTGACATCACAAATGAGCTTCAAGCTCTCGGCGCTACTGAGATCACCAAGCATGAAATCGTCAAGATACTCCTAAGATCACTTAACAGCTCGTTTGACACCCTAGCCCTGATGATTCAAGAACGCCCTGACTTTAAAAGCCTCGATCCGTCTGACATACTTGAAAGGCTCAACACACATGAGTTTCATCTTTCTGAGAAAAGAGACATCTACGGTCCCAACTATGGGCGAACTCGTGCTCTGAAGGCAAAAGCCGTTTCCTCATCTGAAGAAGAATCTGACTGCAGTTCTGATGATCCTGAAGACATTGGAAAGGAGCTTGCTATGCTTGTGAAGAAGTTCCAGAAATTCACCAAGAAGAAAGGCTTCAGAAAGTCCTCACGATCCAGCTCAAGGAATGATGAAGCTTCTGCTCATGACTACAAGAAGAGAACATGCCACAAGTGCAAGAAACCTGGTCACTACATCTCTGAGTGTTCGCAGTGGGAAAATGAGAACAAGAAGAAGAAGAAGAAGAGCAAGGAATATGATTCTGACAACAACAACAAGAAGAAATACTCAAAGTCTTCTTCCAAGTCTTCCTCAAAGTCTTCATCACACAAGAAGTGCTCATTTGGCAAGGCTCGTGCGTTTGTTGGCAAGGAAATGGATTCAAAGGAGGAGTCTGCTTCTGAGGAGGTAGATGCGGAGTCTGAGGAGGAGTCTGATTCTGGCGTTGCAAGTCTGGCTACAGCCTACGTTGCCAAGTCCATCTTCAAAACTGAAGACAATGACTTCGTCACCGACGCCGATGCTGATGATAAGGACAACTCCGCTCCCACCTACTGCTTCATGGCACGCGGTGCCAAGGTAAACTCACGCACTACTCACTATCAAACATCCAGTGAAGATGACTCTGATTGTGGTTCCAACCCCAGCTACAAAACACTTGCTAAAATTGCAACTAAACAACAGAAAGCTATGGAACATATTCAAAAACTATTAGACAAAGCGATGACCTGTTAGACGCTGAAATGACTCGATCTCAGTCCTTCATTGAAGACATTAGAAATCTTCGTGTTAAGTATGAGGAACTTGAAAGTCGTCATGAAACGCTCTCAACAGCTCATGAAAAGCTTTCCTATGATTATCTTCAAAGGAAGCAAGATCTTGAGAAATTTAGAGCGGCTCATGAAGATCTTCAAAAGGAAAACGAGTCACTTCGCGCCAAATAGATCTGTTCCGCTCAGGAAGGATTTGAACCACCATGTCTTAAATGCATTGAGCGTGACAACGCTACTTCTGTTGCTGGATGTTCTACTACTGCTACTGTTGCAATATCTTCAACTGTTGATGTGGTAACTAACCCCTCTGCTAAGGATACCATTGCTATTGCTGATGAAAATGCTAGGCTGAAGACATTGCTTGAAACAGGGATGTACAAAAGTCTCAAAGGGCATCAGACACTATGTGATGTCCTGAAAAGGCAGATCCTGAACCGAAACCCTAGGAAAGAGGGTGTTGGGTTCGAAAGGAAAATGAATGCTGATGGCGCTTACTGGAAACCTGAGCAGTACCCTAAAACCACATGGGTTGCTGCAAAGGAACCTTCAGTGGATCCATCCACCCTATCTGGCTTCACTTGTACTAATCCCATTATCATTGATGAATCCTTTGATGCAATCTATAAACTGTTTAAGAATCAGAATGGTGAAGTGTTTGCCAGGTATATTTGTACTAACTGCAGGAATGGGCCACCTATGAAGAAAGTCTGGGTGCCGAAAAAGTGTCTGGAGAATCTTCCTGTGAATGTCGTCATGACACCACAAGTGAAGAAGACAAACCCCAGACCACAGGCTTCATATGGTCCAAAGGCTTCATACAGACAGAGGACTCACTTGAGTCGCACTAACGCAAATGTTTTCCAGGGAAACCATACTTAGGCCTATGAATATGAGCGTGTTTCATCAAACCGCCATGTTCATAAGACCAAGAACTACTCTGCTTATTCTTATGAGTACTATTGTCCACCCGCAAGACTATTTGCTAGGGCTCCAAAGCCAAAGTTCTGAGATGCTGCACTTAGACTCATTGCTTCGAAGCCACCCTTGAAGATGTGGGTGGCTAAGAAAGCTTAACTCTCTTTTGTAGGGAAGGGTCTCCAGCCGAAAATCAAATGCGTCTGAAGATATTGCTGGGGACCTTAAACATCTTGTAGGGAGCAAGATCAAATGCCCAAATGTTCTTATTATGTATTTTGTTCCTGAGTCGCTTGCTACTTGCCCTATCAGTCCTAACCTTGATCTAAGCTTTCATAATCCACTTGCTCGTCAAATGTTTATGCTTCACAATTCTCTTCGTGAAGCCTATCCCCCTAATTGCACTGTAGGGTATGACACCAGCTGCTTCAGAATGGATTATGGATAGTGGATGTACTAATCACATGACTGGCAAGCGAAGTCTTCTCATGGAGTCAACTCTACGTCCATCTGACAAAAGTCACATCACATTTGTTGATACTGGCAAAAGCAAGGTATTGGGTCTAGGTAGAGTTGCAATCTCAAAGGATCAGCACATGGATAAAGTGATGCTTGTTGAATCCCTTGGTTTCAACTTAATGTCCGTCTCAATGCTTTGCGATTTGAACATGATTGTAATATTTGGAAAATATCATTGCCTATTTCTAGTGGAATCTGACAAGTCTCTAGTCTTTGAAGGGTATCGGAAAGATGATCTGTACATGGTAGATTTCTCAGCAGGACCACAGCTTGCCGTATGTCTTCTTGCAAAAGCTTCAGAATGCTGGCTCTGGCATCAGAGGCTAGGGCATGCTGGCATGAGGAATTTGCACACTCTTGCAAAGAATAAGCATATCATAGGCATTGAGGGCGTCAAATTCAAGAAGGATCACCTATGCGGTGCCTGCGAAGCTGGAAAGATGACGAGGGCCAAGCATACCTTGAAGACAATCATGACAACGACTCAACCCTTCGAACTGCTACACATGGACCTCTTTGGTCCTACTCACTACTCAACTCTTACTACTACTGCTTATCTCTATGGCTTCGTCATTTTTTATGATTATTCAAGATATACATGGGTGCATATAATTCTCTACAAGACTGAAGTGCAGGATGTGTTCAGACGCTTCGCAAATCAAGCCATGAATAACTATGGTGTCAAGATCAAGCACATCCGAAGTGACAACAGCACTGAATTCAAGAACACTGGCCTTGACACTTATCTTGATACATTGGGCATCACTCATGAGTTCTCAGCCCCGTACCCGCCGCAGTAGAATGGCATCATGGAACGCAAGAACAAAACACTCATTGAGATGGCTCGGACGATGCTCGATGAATACAAGACTCCAAGGAAGTTCTGGCCTAAACCCATTGATATTTCATGCCATGTCATCAACCATGTTTATCTTCACAAGCTTCTGAACAAAACATCCTATGAACTCCTCACTGGCAAGAAGCCAAATGTCAGTTACTTCAGAGTATTTGGTGCCAGGTGCTGGATCAAGGATCCTCATCACACTTCAAAATTTGCACCGAAAGCACATGAAGGTTTTATGCTTGGTTACGGAAAGGATTCGCACTCCTACAGAGTCTTCAACCTCTTTCACTATAAAGTGGTTGAAACTGTGGATGTGCAGTTCGATGAGACTAATGGCTCGCAAAGAGAGCACCTGCCAAATGTGCTAGATGAAATTCCACCCAGTGAATTCATCAAGCTTATGGGAACTGGAGAAACCATACCGTCTGAAGTACAGCCTGAAGAGGAACTTATCATCTCTGCACCTGATCAGCCTAAAGAAAATGCTCAGCCTGCAGACAATCCTTCAAACAATGAAAATGATCAGCAAGAGCAAAATCTTCGTCCAGTTCATCCTCGTGTTGCAAATGAAGTACAAATTGAGAAGATAATCGATAGCATCAATGCACCTGGTCCACTCACTCGATCAAGGGCAACACAACTAGCAAATTTCTATGGACACTTTGCATTCGTCTCAATATCAGAACCCAAGAAAATTGATGAAGCCTTCATGGAACCTGAATGGATTCAAGCTATGCAAGAAGAGCTTCAACAGTTTGAGCTGAATAATGTATGGGAACTAGTCAAGCGTTCTGATCCTCGTAAACACAATATCATAGGCACTAAATGGATATATCACAACAAGCAAGATGAGCATGGTCAAGTTGTCAGAAACAAGGCTTGTCTCGTTGCTCAAGGATACACTCAAGTTGAAGTAATTGACTTCGATGAAACATTTCTCCTGTGGCTAGTCTTGAAGCCATACGCATACTGCTAGCCTATGAAAATAATCATAACATCCTTTTGTATCAAATGGATGTGAAGACTGCTTTTCTCAATGGCAAGATTGAAGAAGAAGTGTATGTTGTACAACCGCCTGGCTTTGAAGATCCAAAACATCCTGACATGGTTTCAAAGATCAACAAGGCACTGTATGGCCTCAAACAAGCCCCTCGTGCTTGGTATGACACACTCAAAGACTTCCTGAAGAGCAAAGGCTTCAAACCTGGTAACCTGGATCCCACTCTCTTCACGAAGACATATGATGGTGAACTGTTTGTGTGCCAAATATATGTGGATGACATTATCTTTGGCTGCACTAATCAGAAATACAGTGATGAGTTTGGATACATGATGTAAGAGCAATATCAGATCTCCATGATGGGTGAGCTGAAGTTCTTCCTTGGTCTTCAAATACGACAGCAACGCAACGACATCTTCATATCTCAAGAGAAATACCTCAAAGATTGCCTGAAGAAGTTTGGAATGCAAGACTGCAAAGGTTATACGACGCCAATGCCTACCAAGAGTCATCTAGATTCTGACGCAAATGGTAAAGAGTTCGATCAAAAGGTATACCACTCCATGATTGGTTCTTTGCTTTATTTATGTGCATCTAGGCCAGATATCATGCTTAGTGTTTGCATGTGTGCCCGATTCCAAGCGGCACCAAAGGAATCGCATCACTTAGCTGTGAAGCGAATTCTTCGATATTTGGCTTACACCCCAACACTAGGATTATGGTATCCAAAGGGCTCAGAGTTTGATCTAGTTGGATTCTCAGATGCTGATTATGCTGGTGACAAGGTGGATCGCAAGTCTACATCAGGCACATGTCACTTTCTGGGACGATCACTTGTGTGTTGGTCTTCAAAGAAGCAGAACTGCGTATCTCTCTCCACTGCTAAATCTGAATACATTGCTGCTAGATCTTGCTATGCTCAGCTTCTATGGATGAAGCAAACACTCAAAGACTATGACATTCATCTGAAGCAAGTGCCACTCTACTGCGAAAATGAAAGCCCCATCAAGATCACCAACAACCCAGTTCAGCACTCGAAGACAAAGCACACTCAGATCCGTCATCACATTCTCAGAGATCATGTCATGAAGGAAGACATTGATATCATTCACGTCAACACTGAAGAGCAGCTGGCAGATATCTTCACGAAGCCCCTGGATGAGAAAAGGTTTTGCAAGTTGCGGTGTGAGCTAAATATCTTGGAATCCTCAAATGTCCTATGATCATGCACACATCCTAATACTGATGCATGTTGATGACTTAGATGTGCAAACACACGAAGTAACGTATATCTTCAACAAATGAAGACTTACACTCTAAGTGTGAATACATTAACGCGGAATTTGACTTCGGAGCGCCATGATAATTGTGCGCCGTGTCTGGGTCTAATACTTCCTATATGGTGGGTAACGCCACCACCAAACTTTTGTTTGGAGTATTTTCTGTTGGCGTTATATTTGCAAAGTCTTCGCATTTGGTTTGTCTTCAATATTAACATGGCTTCATGTTTATCTTCACTACATTAATTTGGTCTCATTCGGATATATTCATGTATTTTCATTCTATCATCTACATCATTCACTTATAGCTATGTCTTCTTGTTGGATATTTTGAACTAAGTGAATGTGATCAGACTCTGACCTTTCTATGCTCCCGTCTTAAGTCTATCTATCCAAATCATATGCATTCTATTGAATCTATCGAATGTCTTCGCTGCGTCCTTGTCAGCAGAAGATACAGAGACAAACATTAAATCTGTTTTAAATGCTCTATCCTTTTTACCTGAAACCCGGAGAAGCGGGAATGACCACCCAACAATCTAGGCATGCGTGGGAACGTGGAACAACCTCCTATGTGTTGCATGATCGCCACGTGTCCTTCAAATGTGAACCGCCAAGGCACCTGCGTAATAATGCTATGCCGCCCCTGTCCCTATAAATACACGCCTCACCCCAGTCATTATCTCTTCTTCCACTCTCGCACAAACCCTAGCGCCACCGCTAGCCCTCGACGACGCCGGTGACGAAGCGCTTAGCTACCGCGACCTCACCGACGCCGTCATCACGCCAGCCGCGGACGTCGTCTTCTCTGCCGTCGCTGTAGGTGTCCTCTGTCGCCAAGTTAGGGCACGGAAGATCGAACTGCTCAGCCTCCTCTCCCACTCCTTCTAGTAGTTTGTCGTGTGGTAAATAAAACCTCCTTTTACAGTCTTTTTGATTCAATAGATTCATCCTTTCCAACCACAAGTGGTTTCTGTTGCTACAAAGTTGGATCTATCCTGTTCTACATCTCATAGCATGCCTAGTATGTTCACTTATCTTCACAAAGTAGTTAGATTCCTCACTTGTACTTATTTGTGGATTCGTACAAATCTGGAACCAACTCACTACATATGAGTGAATGTCTTCGTACTATGAGGTCAATGTCTTCTAAACTAATTTATCTTCAAAATCTTCTAAGAATGCATATAACATCTTCCCCTTCCCTCGCATCTCTAATGCTGTCATAGGTACATGTCCATGGGAGAATCCTTTGGTTCTCATAGTCTACATTCATTTGCAGAGTTCTTACAGCGTCACATAAATTCTCCTGAAGCCAGTTCCTATCTGACCAGTAGACAGAAGACATCGACAGTGTTGAAGCCTTTCAGTCTAAACTTCATGACAACTCAAAAATCAGTCAGGAAGGGCGGCAGACAACGCCGTGGAAACACTGCTAAGGACCTGCCACCGGATCTCTATGATTTATACAAGTCAGATCCAGAAGAAACCTATGGAGAACGCAAGAACCGAATCCGATGGATTTGAAGACATTGGGCAGAGGAATGGTTCAAGTGCAGATTCATCACCAAGGAGTATGCTGAGAAGAATGCCTTAAAGGGCCCCTGGGGAGATATAATATACAAACGTCGTCAGCCCAAGTCGAAGTCCGAAGCTATTGCTCAAGGATTCTACCCCTGCATGATTCGTGGACCTCAGCCTACTAATGCCGACCCATCCTCTCTGTTATGGTGCCGTGAAGATAATATGTTCAAGCGCAACTATCAGGCTGCAAAGAACTCGGCCAAGGAAAACAAGAAGTCTTTGGATTAGACTTCAACCCAGGCCCCTCTGCACCATGTGTTGATGGCACATGCGAAGCTGAACCCAATCTGATTGGGCCCTTCTACAACATAGAAGGTCTCATCACTCATATTCAGGTTCAAGGGGCATCCGTGGATCACTCGGCAGATGACACTGATTCTGACGGAGCACCTGCACCACCGAAGCCTGTGAAGCAAAAGAAACCAAAGGCTTCAAAGCCCGCTTCTGCACCAAAGGTCTCACGGGCGAAGCCTCTGGCCACTGCACCTCCTGAAGTTAGTGTGTAGTCTGAACATCTCTCACACATCTCCAAGTCTGACAAGTTGAAAAAGCCCATGCAACCCACTAGTCAAGCACTGACTCCTGCTGCTGTTTTGAGAAATGAGAATGACACCATTGATCTGTCCAGCGACGACGATCTTGGTGATGACGCTCTTGAGAAATTAATAAAGAGCAAGCAAGAGGCGGAAATCTTCAATGATCTTCCCCTCTTTGATGTGGAAATCTTATACAAGTTTATTGATGAGTGGTTTGACAGCCCAGATCTCAGTTTTGATGATCTTCTGCTCCTAATTGGCCTCAGTGTCTCTTTCCATGGAGCCATTGCTCCTGAGCTGGCTCTTGCACAGAAGATTGTTGAGCTCAAGCACAAAATTGACTATGAGAAGGCTCAGTTCAAGAAGCACATGGCCAAGATCAATGTTGAAGACATTCAAAACTTCAAGGTCATGATGCATGAGCTCAAGGAGGCGTTCCACAAGAAATGAGAAGAAGCAAAAGGTTCTCGTGACCGCATGAAAAATCTTGCTGCCAAATGTGTTCAAGGCTACAACGAAGCTGAAAAGCCCAAGACTTCGGGGCGACCAGGCATCAACCCCAGAATGGCTGCCAAGAAGAAGAAGAAGCCAGATGTGTCCGAACCAGAAGCATCAAGGAAGGAAGAACCTCGCATTGTCTTCCCAGCCAGTATGATAGGCTCGAAGCCTAAGGTTCCCACAGTGGCTTCAGAATTCAAGAAAACTAGAGCAGCTGAAGCCGAAGCCAGAAAGCGCAAGGCCAAAGCCACCACTGATGATGCTCCCCCAACCAAGAAAAGAAAAACAAAGAAGAGAGACCGGGATGCTTCCACAGAGCTCCTTATTGTCGAGCCAATTTCTGTTGCTCGTACTTCCTCTGCACATTGAGAACGTCGTTTGGTAGTTCATGAGCCTGCTTCCATAGAGGTTCCTGAAGCTGAAGAGAATCCAGCTGTTGACCCCACCACAGCTGAAGACACTGGTCCTCACGACAATGTTGAAGATGATGAAGTCCTTCCTCAAATCGAGCACAATTTGGTATCATCGCCTGTTCTCACGAACAGTGAACTCATCAGCATTGGTCGTCCATTGATGCCAATTGCACAGGATGACTCATGGGGTGATCACCCTCAAGAATACCCTCATGATGAAGAAACACCAGTCACTCCCCCACCACAGGTCACCACTCCGGTGATTTACAGTGAAGACTTTGAGGCCCAACCAACTCCATCTCCACAGGCGTCGCCAGCATTTCGCAAGCTTCGCAAAGGACCAAGGCCACAGGTCACATTGTCAAGTGTTCCATAAGGAGAAGAGCGCCAAGCCATTTCACGCGAAGTCTTTCCTCAAGCCTCTCCTACTGCGAACATCCCTGAATCTGAAGCCAAAATGGTTGAAGATATTTCGGCTGCATCAGCCGATGACCATGAAGAAGAACCAAGAGAAGAAGAACCTGTTGGTACACCCCTGTCCAACCCTGAAGTTGTTCTCGAGGAGAACGTGTCTGACCCTCCAGCTCCTGAAGTGGAGGTTACCAATACTGTGGCGGCCACCAACATCAACATTGAAGCCAATGACGTTCTCATGGCTGAGGCTAATGTGGCGCCTGAAGCTAATGTGGTGCAGAAGTGAATGCACCTGGAGCTAATGCAACACCCGAAGCAAATCCGCTGCCTGAAGCCAATGCCTCTGCTCCTGTACCTTCTCCAAGGCCATACACCATCAAGCAAGCATATGATCGTGGACAACTTGTTACCATCCGCTGGCCAATCCTGGTTCCTCCGCCTGCTCCCGGACCTCAGTTTGCCTATAATGTGTAGCGCAGGCCTCAGGTCCAGAAGCCAAAGCCAAGGCTACCACGATTTCCAGGTATTGCAACTTCACCAAGATCATTTAATCTGAATGGATTCAAGGCACACAACACATTCTTCAACAGTGGCAAGAACCCCTACACAAGGCCAAGAATCTCTTCGGACCGATTCTGGAGTTATTAGCAGCGAAGCTATTATTCATGCATCTTGTACAATCAGGGATACATCTTCCCTCATATGCATCTTGATTGTGAAGCCATTATTGGACTGTCATGCCTTGAAGAAGCCCTTGACTGCTTTCATGATGCGGGTCTACTCAACTTTGTGACTGCCAAGGAACACTGGAATGAAGAACTTCTGCTTCAATTCTATGCTACCCTCCACATTCGTGGATACAACAGGGATCCGAAGACTTGGATCCTTGAGTGGATGACAGGAGATGTTCATCATGAAGCTAAAGCCCAAGACATCATTGCTCTTACAGCCCTGCCCACTCCTCGCGAATATTATGAACCAGGTTGTCAATAACACCAGAATGCTTTGGAGAGCATTTTCCAGAAGCCAGAACCCAATATGAGTCAAATGCTGAGCATGATGAAGCCTTTGCCACGCGACGTTGAATACCCTACCAAATTCTTTGTTGAAGACCTAGAGTATCTGCCCCGCATCATTTACCATATCATCAGAAAGACTCTATGGCCTGTCAAAGGACATTCATCTGTAGCAAAGCTTGAAGGAGCAATGAAGACTTTGGTTTTCTATATCTTCAATGGCATAAGCTTCAATGCTCAAGACTTCTTCATTGGGCAGTTGGCTGCATCTAGCTCCGACATCTTTGGTCTGAAGTTCTATGCTCCATGGGTAATGCGTCTTATCAAGCTTCACTCTACCTTCAACTATGAGCCATCTGCGCGCAATCATCTTGTATTCTTGCCAGAGGTTGATCTGTCTGTTGAAGCTATTTACCCAGAGCCTGCAAAGGATCCAATTTATCTTCACAATGTTGATCGTCAAAGCTTCACCTAGCCCATTGAAGGAGTTCAGGCAGTCTCTCGTGTTTATCCCTTGGCTGGCAACACACGTGCCCCTCGCGCCCAAACTGAAGCCACTGAAAGCACCATTTGCCCAATGGCCTCGGAAGCGATCTCGTGTTCTCAACGACTGAGAGCTTCTCGTCAATCTACATGATAAACAGGATAAGCATCATGACTGGCTTAAGCGTCAGATGCAAAGCCTCTTGGTGGACGTCAATCGCATTCGCAATCTTGCCACCAAGAATGCCTTTGTTACACAGGAAACTTGTCGGAGGTCCTGGAAGAGTTTGACTTTGCTCACTGCTGAAGAAGATCTTCAAGACGATGGCTTCATAGAAAGATTCAAGTTTGACTCTGATCCTCCAAGGAATGCTCACTTGCGTCGGACTCCCTCCCTTGAAGACACTGACTATTCTTCCTCAGCTGCAATGGTGAATGCCAGAGTTATCGATGATCAAGATGATGCCACTTCACCACCTCCACCTTCAGCACGTCTGGACACTGCACCAAGTTCTTCTGCACCACCGGACCTCAACGACGACCCTGCTGCTTCACCTACTACTCATGGGAACGAGTAGAAGCTCTATGTCTTCAAACCTTTTTGGTCATTACTCACAAAAGGGGGAGAAGCATATGAGTTGATAGTCTTCAAGCGGGTCCATATGGGTGGTTGCTTTACTTTTTGATACTTTTGCCAAGTGCTTACAACTCTCTCTTTTGAAACATTTGGTCCGTTTTGAGTTGTAACCCTTAAACATGATGGTCGTTTGCTACCTTTTTCGACACTATTTGATGCGATGATAAATTCCGCATGTGCGACGATAAATTCCGCACGAAGTCATTTTGCAGACATCTATTTTTCATTATGCATGTCATTATCTTCATTCTATCATTTCATGCATGATGAATTGTCTTCATAAGTAGAAGAGGAGCTCCGCAAGTACAACCTCCCATGTGCCTTTGCATTCAAAAGCAAAATACTTATATGCACATCTTCAAGGGGAGCCTTTCTCCTACTTATGAAACAATACTTAAATCCTTTACAATTTCACATACTTTTATCCCCGTTGAAAACTTCAACCAGTTTGTTGTCAATCACCAAAAAGGGGGAGATTGTAAGTGCATCTAGTGCCACCCCTAGTTGGTTTTGGAGTACTGAGGACAAACCTGGTTGAGGGACTAATGTGTTTGTGAGAATTGCAGGATAACACAGGTAGAAGTCCCTCACTGATTCGGTTTTCCTACCGGAGATGACCCCTTAAAATGTATGAAGACATTGAAGTCAAAGGTGGTATGTGAAGACATTCACATTGAAGACTATGACAAGAGAAGTCATCGCGTGAAGACTATGAAGCGCGAAGACTTAGTTGTTTCGACGTTCTTTTTCTTTTTTGTTGAGTCATAGGAACCACCATACTGTTAAGTGGGGTCCAAGTGAACCAGTTAGAATGACTGAAGTGATGCTTAACCAAAATCCTATGTCTTCGAGCGAACACTATGAGAGCAAATCTTATCTAGAGTTGCATAAGTCAGCTTTGCTTGTAGCTCAAGTAAAGTTGCCGTGTGTGTTTGAAATCTGACCATTGGAACACGTGTCAGTTCCTTAGTGACCCAGGGTCATTTTGGACAAATCAGGTCAGGTTGCCTAGTGGCTATAAATAGCCCACCCCCTACACCATAAATTGGTTGGCTGCTCAGAGTTAGTGCACGGCTTTTGTCGTTTGAGAGCAACCCACCTCGAAGCCTTTGAGAGATAAATCCTTGCGAGGACAAAGCCCTAAACACCTAGAGCCAAAGAGTGTTAGGCATCACTTAAGTCTTTCTGTCTGTGTGATCTGAAGACTTATTACACTTGAGGACTGTGAATCCTCTAGCCGGCTAGGCGTCGCGTTCTGAGCATCCAAGAGTCATTGTGGATCTCCGATGAATGAAGTCTGTGAAGGTTTGGAAGTCTACCTTGAAGACTTACCAGAGTGATTGGGCGAGGACTAGGTGTCCTTAGCTCAAGGGGAATAAGGTGAAGACACAGTCTTTTGAGTTAAATCTCAGCCTCCCTAACCAGACGTACAGTTGTCACAGCAACTGGAACTGGTCCAACAAATCATTGTCTTCAATGAGCTACTGGTTCTATCCTTCCCATCTCTTTATTTGCACTTGGTCCTTGTGAAGTCATTGTATGTCTGCATTATCTTCTGTCTTCACTGGGCGACTGCTTGTTCTAATTGGCTTCATACTATCTTCCATCCTAATCCATACTACCTTGCTGCTATTAGTATTTGTGCTTTCACTTCATTGAATACTTGACTATGGCTTGCCTAGTGTTGTCTATCTTCCACTGCATGGTAATAGGTTTATTTCTATCGTTTGTCTTCGAAACTTCCATGTTTTGAAGACTTCCATAAAAATCGCCTATTCACCCCCCTCTAGTCAACCACTAGCACTTTCACTTTATTGCATGTTGAGAGATAGTTATATGATCCAATTATGTTATTATTGTTGAGATAACTTGCACTAGTGAAAGTATGAACCCTAGGCCTTGTTTCAACGCATTGCAATACCGTTTACGCTAACTTTTACCACTTGCTACCTTGCTGTTTTTATATTTTCAGATTACAAAAACCTATATCTACCATCCATATTGCACTTGTATCACCATCTCTTCGCCGAACTAGTGCACCAATACAATTTACCATTGTATTGGGTGTGTTGGGGACACAAGAGACTCTTTGTTATTTGGTTGCAGGGTTGTTTAAGAGAGACCATCTTCATCCTACACCTCCCACGGATTGATAAACCTTAGGTCATCCACTTGAGGGAAACTTTCTACTGTCCTACAAACCTCTGCACTTGGAGGCCCAAAAATGTCTACAAGAAGGTTGCATAGTAGACATCAAGCTCTTTTCTGGCGCCGTTGACGGGGAGGTTAGTGCTTGAAGGTATATATTTAGATCTTGCAATCGATACTTTTAGTTTCTTGTTTTATCACTAGTTTAGTCTATAAAATAAAACTACAAAAAATGGAATTAATGGTACCTCATATGCTTCATATTTTTAATATCTTTCATGAAAATAAGGATTCGGATAATTGTGCCAAAATGCTAGAAGAAGAATGTATTAAAATGTTTGGCACTAAATCTTTGGATGATGAGCATGATTGCAATGTTGTTAGTATGAATTCTTTGAATACCCATGATGCTAATGATATGCAAAGCCACAAGCTTGGGGATGCTATGTTTGATGAAGATGATATTTTTTGTCACCCAAGTTTGGATGAGCAAATTTATTATGATGAGAGCATCCCTCCTATCTTTGATGATTATTGTGATGACATGTATGCTATAAAGAATAATGATATCCATGAAACTTGTCATCATGATTTTAACTTTCAATTGGATTATGCTTCACATGATAGTTATTTTGTTGAGTTTGCTCCCACTACTATTCATGAGAAGAAATTTGCTTATGTGGAGAGTAATAAAAATTCTATGCTTGTAGATCATGAAAAGAATGCTTTATGTGATGGTTATATTGTTGAATTAATTCATGATGCTACTGAAAATTATTATGAGGGAGGAATATATGCTTGTAGGAATTGCAATAATATCAAGTTTCCTCTCTATATGCTTAAAGTTTTGAAGTTTTGCTTGCTTTACCTTCCTACGCAAGTTGATTCTTGTTCCCATAAATTGTTTGCTCACAAAATCCCTATGCATAGGAAGTGGGTTAGACTTAATTGTGCTAGTCATATTCTTCATGATGCTCTCTTTATGTTTCAATTCTTATCTTTTATGTGAGCATCATTGAAATCATCATGCCTTGCTAGGGGCGTTAAACGATAGCGCTTGTTGGGAGGCAACCCAATTTGATTTTTGTTCCTTGATTTTTGCTCCTTTTTAGTAACAAATAATTCATCTAGCCTCTGTTTAGATGTGGTTTTATGTTTTAACTAGCAAAAGAGCCCATGCGTTGCAACTGGAGAGAAAACATAACACACGCTCTTAACTCACCAACCATCACTCAAGACCACAATAGGTCCATCTCCTTTATTTTTGCGAGGCATCATATTTGTGTTGCCGCTTATCCTCCTTCTCAATCTCACCGGCGATGGCCTCGGTGTTCACACAAAACATAAAAAAATGTGTGTTGAATATGGTTAATCCTAAGGCGTCTCTCTCTCCCTCTCTCTCTTGCTCGCTTTCTCTCACTCTCGCGATGAGAAATCTGTTGTTTTCCCTTGCGCCATTTTTCAGAGGTATGTATGTGTAGTTATCGATATTTTCTTTTCCGTATATGGTCATAGTGGGGTGTTTATTTGCAATCCGGATCGCCGCCGGTATGAAAAAAAAGAATCTTGCGCTATAAATTATAAGTTTGCTTCCATAAAAATATTTAAAAAAATATATTTAACAGGTAAAATTATCATCATATTTAGATTCCACACATTTTTCTAATGAAATTTCATATATAATATGTTAAAATCAAAGTTACGGTTTTAAAAGATACAGATAATTTAGAAAATCATTTGGTTTGACTCAAATATATTCCAAAATAATATTTAAAAATACTTAACAGGTAAAAATAATCTCATATTCATATTCTACATATTTTTCTAATCAAATTTCTTATATAACATGTTCAAATGGGAGTTACGGTCTAAAAGATATGGATGATTTTAAAAAGCATTTGTTTGACTTAAATATGATCCGCGGATGAATTACCTAAAGCATCAGGGGAGTTTCGAAAAATGTAAAATAACGGTTCGGGTGTGACTTAAATCCGGACAGTGGGTTGATTTCAGGAAAAGACAGGGACTTTTGTGTAAAACACGAAAATAACGATTCATCTTAACTTAAAGCAGGACTGCGGGTTGAATTCTCTGAAAAAGAGGGACTTTTCTAAAAAATGCCATGACAAGAAACCCAATTTTCTTTATTATTAGGTAAAGATTAGTGTTTGTGCCAAGTAGAACCTTTGGGAAGACTTGGATGAAGTCTTTGCGATCTTGCTGTAAAAAAACAGAAACTTTTGCGCTCACGAGATTAGCTGCCATTTTTTTAGTGAAGAGTGTGTTTAGGTTGATTCTTTTTGCAGATGATTAATAGACAAATTTCTCAGTTCCACCAATTTATTTCAGAATTTGTGGAGTGACAAAAGTATTCTAATGATACATATTACTACAGACTGTTCTGTTTTTGACAGATTCTGTTTTCTATGTGTTGTTTGCTTATTTTGATGAATCTATGTGTAGTATCGGAGGGTATGAACCATAGATAAGTTGGAATACAGTAGATATTACACCAATATGAATTTAGAATGAGTTCACAACAGTACCTAAGTGGTGATTTCTTTTCTTATACTAACGGAGCTTACGAGTTTTCTGTTAAGTTTTGTGTTGTGAAGTTTTCAAGTTTTGGGTAAAGATTCGATGGACTATGGAATAAGGAGTGGCAAGAGACTAAGCTTGGGGATGCCCAAGGCACCCCAAGGTAATATTCAAGGACAACCAAGAGCCTAAGCTTGGGGATGCCCCGGATGGCATCCCCTCTTTGGTCTTCGTTCATCGGTAACTTTACTTGGAGCTATATTTTTATTCTCCACATGATATGTGTTTTGCTTGGAGCGTCATTTTATTTTCTTTTTCTTTGCTTTATATTTGAATAAAATACAAAGATCTGAAATTTTTAATGTTAGAGAGTCTTCACATTGTTACATAATTATTCAAATACTCATTGTGCTTCACTTATATCTTTCGGAGTAGTTTGTCATTTCCTCTAGTGCTTCACTTATATATTTTGAGAGCACGACAGTGGTTTTATTTTGAAGAAATAGGTGAACTCTCATGCTTCACTTATATTATTTTGAGAGTCTTTAGAACATCATGGTAATTTTCTTTGGTTATGAATTTATTCCTAATATGATAGGCATCCAAGAGGGATATAATAAAAACTTTCATATAGAGTGCATTGAATACTATGAGAAGTTTGATACTTGATGATTGTCTTGAGATATGAAGATGGTAATATTTGATTCGTGCTAGTTGAGTAGTTGTGAATTTGAGAAATACTTGTGTGGAAGTTTGCAAGTCTCATAGCATGCATGTGTGGTAACCGTTGTGTAACAAATTTGAAACATGAGGTGTTCTTTGATTGTCATCCTTATGAGTGGCGGTCGGGGACGAGCGATGGTCTTTTCCTACCAATCTACCCCCCTAGGAGCATGCGCGTAATGCTTGGTTTTTTATGACTTGTAGATTTTTGCAATAAGTATGTGAGTTCTTTATGACTAATGTTGAGTCCATGGATTATACGCACTCTCACCTATCCATCATTGCTAGCCTCTTTGGTATCGTGCATTGCCATTTCTCACCTTGAGAGTAGGGGCAAACTTTGCCAGTGCATCCAAACCCCGTGATATGACATGCTCTATCGCACATAAACCTCCTTGGATCTTCCTCAAAACATCCACCATACCTACCTATTATGGCATTTCCATAGCCATTCCGAGATATATTGCCATGCAACTTTCCACCGTTTCATTTATTATGGCATGCTTCATCATTGTCATATTGCCTTGCATGATCATGTAGTAGTCATCCTATTTGTGGCAAAGCCACCATGCATAATTTATCATACATGTCACTCTTGATTCATTGCCCATCTCGGTACACCGCCGGAGGCATTCATATAGAGTCATATTTTGTTCTAATATCGAGTTGTAATCATTGAGTTGTAAATAAATAGAAGTGTGATGATCATCATTAATAGACCATTGTCCCAAATTAAAAAAGAAGGGAGAAAGGCAAATAAAAAAAGGAAAGGCCCAAAAAAAGAGAAGAAATAAAAAGGGACAATGCTACTATCCGTTTTTCCACACTTGTGCTTCAAGGTAGCACCATGATCTTTATGATACAGAGTCTCTTGTTTTGTCACTTTCATATACTAGTGGGAATTTTTCATGATAGAACTTGGCTTGTATATTCCAATAACGGGCTGCCTCGAATGACCTAGGTATTCGTGAGAAAGCAAGTTGGATGCACACCCACTTAGTTTCTTTTTGCCGAGCTTTCATACATTTATAGCTCTAGTGCATCCGTTGCATGGCAATCCCTACTCCTCGCATTGACATCAATTGATGGGCATCTCCATAGCCCGTTTATTAGCCGTGTTAATGTGAGATTTTCTCCTTTTTTTTCTTCTCCACACAACCCCCATTATTATATTCTAATCCACCCATACTTCTATGTCCATGGCTCACGCTCATGTATTGCGCGAAAGTTGAAAAAAGTTTGAGATTACTAAAGTATGAAACAATTGCTTGGCTTGTCATCGGGGTTGTGCATGATGTGAGCATTTTTGTGTGACGAAAATGAAGCATAGCCAAACTATATGATTTTTTAGGGATAAGCTTTCTTTGGGCATGTTATTTTTTAGACATGACTGCTTAGTTAGTATGCTTGAAGTATTATTATTTTTATGTCAATATTAAACTTTTGTCTTGAATCTTATGGATCTGAATATTCTTGCCAAAATAAAGAGGATTACATAGATAAACATGTTAGGTAGCATTCCACATAAAAAATTCTGTTTTTATCATTTACCTACTCGAGGACGAGCAGGAATTAAGCTTGGGGATGCTTGATACGTCTCCAACATATCTATAATTTTTTATTGTTCCATGCTATTATATTATCAACCTTGGATGTTTTATATGCATTTATATGCTATTTTATATGATTTTTGGGACTAACCTATTAACCTAGAGCCCAGTGCCAGTTTCTATTTTTTTCCTTGTTTTTGAGTATCGCAGAAAAGGAAAACCAAACAGAGTCCAATTGACCTGAAATTTCAGGAGATCATTTTTGGACCAAAAGAAGCCCACGGAGTATCAGAGATGGGCCAGAAGAATCCCGAGGCACCCACAAGGGTGGGGCGCGCCTTGCCCCCCTTGGGCAAGGCGCGCCCCCCTACCTCGTGGCTGCCTCGGGGACCCCCCTGACTTGTTCCCGACTCCAACACCTCTTATATAACCCCAAACTTCCATAAAGAAACCTAGATCGGGAGTTCCGCCACCGCAAACCTCTATAGCCACTGAAAACCAATCTAGACACATTCCGGCACCCTACCGGAGGGGGAATCCCTCTCTGGTGGCCATCTTCATCATCCCGGCGCTCTCGATGACAAGGAGGGAGTAGTTCACCTTCGGGGCTGAGGGTATGTACCAGTAGCTATGTGTTTGATCTCTCTCTCTCATGTTCTTGGTTCGGCACGATCTTGATGTATCGCGAGCTTTGCTATTATAGTTGGATCTTATGATGTTTCTCCCCCTCTATCTCCTTGTGATGAATTGAGTTTTCCCTTTGAAGTTTTGTTATAGGATTGAGTCTTTAAGGATTTGAGAACACTTGATGTATGTCTTGCATGTGCTTATCTATGGTGACAATGGGATATTCACGTGATCCACTTGATGTATGCTTTAGTGATCAACTTGCGAGTTCCGTGACCTCATGAACTAATGCATTGGGGTTGGCACACATTTTCGTATTGACTCTCCGGTAGAAACTTTGGGGCCCTCTTTGAAGTTCTTTGCGTTGGTTGAATAGATGAATCTGAGACTGTGTGATGCATATCATATAATCATACCCACGGATACTTCAGGTGACATTGGAGTATCTAGGTGACATTAGGGTTTTGGTTGATTTGTGTCTCTAGGTGTTATTCTAGTACGGACTCTAGGATAGATTGAACGGAAAGAATAGCTTCATGTTATTTTACTACAGACTCTTGAATAGATCGCTCAGAAAGAATAACTTTGAGGTGGTTTCGTACCCTACAATAATCTCTTTGTTTGTTCTCCCTTATTAGTGCCTTTGGAGTGACTCTTTTTTGCATGTCGAGGGATAGTTATATGATCCAATTATGTTATTATTATTGAGACAACTTGCACTAGTGAAAGTATGAACCCTAGGCCTTGTTTCAACGCATTGCAATACCGTTTACGCTAACTTTTACCACTTGCTACCTTGTTGTTTTTATATTTTCATATTACAAAAACCTATATCTACCATCCATATTGCACTTGTATCACCATCTCTTCGCCGAACTAGTGCACCCATACAATTTACCATTGTATTCGGTGTGTTGGGGACAGAATATAGTCTTTGTTATTTGGTTGCAGGGTTGTTTGAGAGAGACCATCTTCATCCTACGCCTCCCACGGATTGATAAACCTTAGGTCATCCACTTGAGGGAAATTTGCTACTATCCTAAAAACCTCTGCACTTGGAGGCCCAACAACGTCTACAAGAAGCAGGTTGTGTAGTAGACATCAATGTGCATGTAGTTCAAATTTGAATTATGCACCTGAAATGCCTACAAAACAAAGTTAATGTATAAAAATATCCAAACGAACCCCGAAAAAATCCAAAATTAAACACAACACTCCTTTTATTCTATGTTGACACTAGAAAATTTTTTAAAGCACGCGACGGATATTGTTTCGTCCTCAAAGGTGGCACATTCCCTACTGAAACCATCATGCTTGTTGTGAGAAGCTCTGGTTTGTGAGACGCTTATACCCAAACCTGCCCCAAATGGGACAAAATTTTTACCACGGCATGTTGATGCCGCTCCATGATAGTATGCCAGGTTTCATGAATTTCAGACGAGTTTTGGAATTACTAGAATTTAAAAACTAGGTATCTCAATGTTTGTGGCCAAGTGACGGTGGCAGGGTGTTTGAAATTCATTCCTATTTCTTGCATTGGACCTAAGCATTGAACCAAGGATACAGATTGATTTTTCAACCTATTTTATGCACTCGAGCATGTGCATGTAGTTCAAATTTGAATTATGCACCTGAAATGCCTACAAAACCAAGTTAATGTATAAAAATGTCCAAACGAACCCCGAAAAATTCCAAAATTAAACACAACACACCTATTATTCTATGTTGACACTGGAAAGATTTTGAAAGCAATAAGATGCAACGGATATCGTTTCATCCACAAAGGTGACACGTTCCCTACCGAAACCATCACGCTTCTTGTGTGAAGCTCTGGTTTGTGAGACGCTTATACCCAATCCTTCCCCAAATGGGGCAAAAATTTTACCATGGCATGTTGATGCCACTCCATTATAGCATGCCAGGTTTCATGAATTTCAGATGAGTTTTGGATTTACTAGAATTTAAAAACCAGGTATCTCAATGTTTGCGGCTGAGTGACGGTGGCAGGGTGTTTGAAATTCGTTCCCATTTCTTGCGTGGGACCTAAGCATGGAACCAAGGACACAAATTTGATTTTTCAACCATTTTATATGCACTGGAGCATGTGCATGTACTTCAAATTTGAATTATGCACATGAAATGCCTACAAAACAATGTTAATGTATAAAAATGTCCCAACGAATCCCGGAAAATTCCAAAATTAAACACAACACTCATGTCGGTTTGCATATGGGTGTTCTAACTAAAATGTTTGCGATGAGTGTTTTATATTTAAAAACCATATTAAACAGGCGCCATTAATGGAGAGGATGTGAGCAAGGCGTGTGGCCACAGAATTCAAAGGGCTCGCTACCCAGTGAGCCTGCATGGCGTACTGCTCGCACACCTCCCGGCGAGCCTGCGCATTGGAGTACAGCTCGCACGCCTTCCGTTTAGTCAAGCACCTTTCCACACGGCACCTCCTAGCCATTAAAAGAGTGAGGCATGGTGACACGTGAATGGTTAACAGAACGCACACAGTTTAAATTATACAAAACGTTTCAGATGTTAGTGGTAGCTATTTGTTTCAAAACGCCTTTGTTGGTTGTTATTCGAGTGCGCCTTCTCTCAAAATGGAAACGAAAAATACCACAACATGTCGGCTGCCATTCCATGATAGCATGCCAAGTTTCAAGAATTTCAGACGAGTTTTGGATTTACTAGAATTGAAAAACAAAGTATCTCAACATTTTGCCGGCAATCAATAGTGCCCGGGTGTTTGAAATTCATTCCTGTTTCTTGCATGGGACCTAAGTGTACACCCAAGGATAGAGATTTGATTTTTCAACCAATTTATATGCACTAGAGCATGTGCATGTAGTTCAAGTTTGAATTATGCACATAAAATGCCTAGAAACCCAGTTAATGTATAAAAATGTCCAAACGAACCCCGAAATAACCCAAAATTTAACACAAGACTCCTGTTGTTCTATGTTGACACTACAATTTTTCTGAAAGCAATAAGAGGCACCAGATATCGTTTCGTCCCCAATGGGGGCACATTCCCTACCAAAACCATTAGGCTTGTTGTGATAAGCTTATACCCAAACCTACCCCAAAAGGAACAAAAAATTTACCACAGCATGTTGATGCCGCTCCATGATAGCATGCCAGGTTTCGTGAATTTCAGACGAGTTTTGGATTCACTAGAATTTGAAAACCAGGTATCTCAATGTTTGCAACCGAGTGATGGTGGCAGGGCATTTGACATTCATTCCCATTTCTTGCATGGGACCTAAGCATGCAACCAAGGTCACATATTTGATTTTTCAACCAATTTATTTGCACTAGAGCAAGTGCAGGTAGTTCAAATTTGAATTATGCACATAAAATGCCTTGAAAACCCAGTTAATGTATAAAAATGTCCAAATGAACCCCGAAAAATTCCAAAATTTAACACAACACTCCTGTTGTTCTATGTTTACACTAGATTTTTTTTAAAGCAACAAGAGGCAACAGATATCGTTTCATCCCCAAAGGTGGCACGTTCCCTATCGAAACCAGCATGCTTGTTGTAAGAAGCTCTCGTTTGTGAGAAGCTTATTCCCAAACCTGCCCCAATTGGGAATTTTTTTTACCGCAGCATGTTGATGTCGTTCCATAATAGCATGCCATGTTTCATGAATTTCAGATGAGTTCTGTATTTACTAGAATTTAAAAACCAGGTATCTCAATGTTTGCGGTCGGGCGACGATGGCAGGGTGGTTGACATTCATTCTCATTTCTTGCATGGGACCTAAGCATGCAACCAAGGACACATATTTGATTTTTCAACCAATTTATATGCACTAGAGCATTTGCATGTAGTTAAAATTTGAATTGTGCACATAAAATGCCTAGGAAGCCCTGTTAATGTATAAAAATGCCCAAACGAACCCCGAAAAATTCAAAAATTTAACACAACCCTCTTGTTGTTCTATTTTGACCACAGAATTTTTTTGAAAGAAATAAGAGGCAACGAATATCGTTTCATCCGCAAAGGTGGCACGTTCCTTACAGAAACCATCAGGCTTGTTGTGAGAAGCTCTGGTTTGTGATGAGCTTATGCCCAAACCTGCCCAAATGGGACAAAAAATTTAGCACGGCATGTTGATGCCGCTTCATGATAGAATGCCAAGTTTCATGAATTTCAGACAAGTATTGGATTTACTAGAATTTAAAAACCAAGTATCTCAATGTTTGCTGCCGAGTGATGGTGGCAGGGTGTTTGACATTCATTCCCATTTCTTGCATGGGACGTAAGCATGCAACCAAGGACACAGATTTGATTTTTCAACCAATTTATATGCACTGGAGCATGTGCATGTAGTTCAAATTTGAATTATGCACATAAAATGCCTAGAAAACCCAGTTAATGTATAACCAAACGAACCCCGAAAAATTCCAGAATTTAACATAACACTCCTGTTGTTCTATGTTGACACTAGAAACTTTTTGAAAGCAATAAGAGGCAACTGATATCGTTCCGTCACCAAAGGTGGCATGTTCCCTATCGAAACCATCAGGTTTGTTGTGAGAAGCTCTGGTTTGTGATAAACTTATGCCCAAACCTGCCCCAAATTGGAGAATTTTTTTACCATAGCATGCCAAGTTTCATGAATTTCAGACGAGTTTTGGATTTACTAGAATTTAAAATGCAGGTATCTCAATGTTTTCCGGAGAGCCACGGTGTCGTGGTGTTCGAAATTCATCCCCATTTATTGCATGGGACATTAGCATAAACCCATGGACACATATATGATTTTACAACCTATGTTGGTGCACCGGAGCATGTGCATGTAGTTTAAATTTGAATTGTGCACCTGAAATGCCTACAAAACCAAGTTAATGTATAAAAACGTCCAAACGAACCCTGGATAATTCCAATTTTTTTACGGCACAGCTATAGTTGCATGTTCACTGTAGATAAAAGTTCTAGCAATTCAAACACCATCCATTGCAGCTATGAGCCCATTATGTAATTAAAATCAAGACGAAAAATCAAGTAGATCGCACACAGTTTATTATCACCAACCATGTGAGATGCAGCACAAAATATCTTGGAGCACCGTCGGAGTATAGTATGCATACGGCTTACGCGAGAAGGTCTGATGGCTACAGTCCACAGCCGGCGTGTCAAGCACACTAGCTCGCTCCGCAAATATCATTTCACAGTCCAATCATTAGCGGTGAAAGATGGAGACGTGGACCCGCATTGTGAGGCAACTTCGGCGGCCCACTCCGACGAGAGCACGGCCACAGCCGCCAGGCGCATGCTAACAAGCTTCATGAGGGCGACCGCAATCTGCGACCGGGCGGCTAAGGCAGCCCAAACGGCCGTTGTTGCTTCTTAGGCGGCTGCAGGAACATCTGCCTCGGTGATAGAAACTGGCTAGAGCGGCACAGCAGCTGTCTGTTCACCAGCGGCGGCCTTAGCCCTGATGGAGGCTGCCCACGCCCAGCTCCTGGCGGTCACCGCACAAATCGAAAGAAGCTTCTCCGACAATGGTCCGCAACCCATGGCCGAAGAGTTGGCAACCTCTGTCCATTCCTGCATGGTATACCTTGCCACAACGGAGCTCACCAAAGCCCAGATCATGACTGCCCACACCCAGCTTGTGGCAGCCTATTCCAAAGATATGGCGGATGCAGATGGCGAGATGCTTGTCGAGTATGGTGTGATGGATGCCATGGAGCCCCTTCTCTAGGAGATCGTCGGGCGCGAGCTGGACATTGAGGCGGCGGCGGAGAACGACGAGCACCTGCCATAGTAGTACTCTTTGTTTTGTTTAATTAAGAGCACCAGTCTTTAATTTGTTAGAGTAATGTTTAGGTCAGGTAGCTCTGTTTAATTGCTGAACTTACTCGATTAAGAAGTGTGGGTGTGATGTAGTCTCCTTTGTGTACCCAAATTATGCAATGAGTGGATCACTACTGTAACCAGGGAAATTCGAACCAAAATTTTTGACGTTCAAACTCATCACACACGGGTTAAGATATCTGAATAGATTGTGATGTTCACATATCATACACAGTTTTAAATAACGGACCATATCTGCTGACACTTTGCGCTAGTTTTTTCGCTGAACCGATTCCAAATTTTTGGCTTCCGCGGAAATATCTACCTTCCCCCCTCCCCCTTACCAAAAGCAACATTTCCCATCTTTCCTTCTTCCTTTCCAAGTTGAAACCTTCACTCCTTGCTTCTAGTGCCGCCTCCTCGCCAGCGACCCTCCTTCACGCTGCTCGACCTCGTCTATCCAGGCAAGTAATCCACACCTGACCCCCATCCTCCTCTTCCTTCCACATCCCAGATGCCCGACGACCGGCGCGACACCTTCCTCCCAAATCACCGACCGCTCCACCATATAATCTTCGTCCAAAGCCATGGTGCACACATTATAGCCAGGATCTCAAGGAGCATTTGACAGCGGAGAAGAAAATCACGGCCGCACGCTTGGATGAGGTCGTGATGGCTGCCATTTGTGCCGACTCCCTGATCTTGGAGGAGCACCTCGCCGTCGAGGCCACCGTTGACACCTCATGCGCTACCGACGCGACGCGGTTGGCTGATTTAAATGATAGTTCGTGGGCACCCACGATGCGGAGGCCTCGCCCTCTTCTGACAATGAGGAGTAGCTTGTCTTATTAGCTCACTATAAGGACCCATGTTTAGTTTGCTAGCAACTGCCTTACAAATTCTAGTGAATTGTGCTATCTACTTACCATGCAATCTGTTGCTCTAGTGTATATGTTCTATATGTCGTGCAATGTGGTGCTCACTTATTAATAGTTTGCTTAATTAGTTGTCGTGTTCAGTTAACTATTTGGTTCAATTGTGCTAATGTGATGTTCAATTCTTCAGGGTGCAATTTTGTATTGTCTTCCATGTGAGAAATAAATTGAATTTTTCTTTATAAAATACATGAGAAAAAAATACAATTGCTATATTTCCAAGTTGTCAAGCATGCTTGGTTTGGTTAACTGTCTGATCTTCTATTACGAGTATGTTATATTATGCATTGTGGTGCTCAGTTAACGTTTGGTTCATTTGTTGTGGTGTTTAGTTAACTACTTGGTTCAATTCCGCAATGTGATGTCCAATTGTCGTGGGTAGAATTTTGTATTGTTGTGCATGTGAGGAATAAATCGAATTTGGCTGCACTTAATACATGAGAAACATATACAAGTCCTATATTTCCTAGTTCTTAATCATGCTTGGTTTGGATAAATTGGTTTTGCTTGTGGCTAGAATTAATCTGATGAATCTGCAATGTGCTTATTTTTCATCAACATATTTTACTGATAGCATGCGAACCTTTAGTTAACTAGAAGACTAACTACCTTATATGTGTTGTAGCGAAACAATGGGTAGCACCGAGGTTTACAATCGAGGTTTGCACATGCATGGTCCTTTTTCTAATAGTTCATTATTGTGCAATTTTGGGAACCATTCTAATATTTAGGTTTTTAACAATTTGGTCCTTAGTCTAATAGCACATTATCCTGCTGTCAGAGGTTTTGACACACTGTTCGACCCTTTTTGCATATGGGGAAATGTGTTGTCCATGAATATTAGTCAAGTCAAGAAACTCAGAAAGATTGTTAGGACAAAAGCAACAAGATCATTGTCTGCACAATGAAGAAGACATCAGTTCACTACAGGACTGTACTAACTGTTATACCTTGCCTTTTTTTATTCCTTTGCCCCATTTCCAATATAGAGAAGATATTTATCCACGTCCTTCTTTTCAGGCCTTTCCAAAGCAGTTCACTGATGATTACCTCTCAAACCACCTGTATGGTCAGGAGGAGAGGAAGGTTTCATACAACACCCATGGTTCAATATTGAAGTGTTCCTGAAGAGGACGAAGGATGGACGGTCAATCATCCACAGGCACTGGCCTAAAGTTGCAAAGACCTTCAACATAAATGAAGGCTCAATATTCGCCTTCTGCTTCAGCAGTTTTCCAGATGATATACATCTGTCTTTGTACCATCTATGATGCTAATTTCAAAAGGTTATAGATGTTGCATCTGAAACTTAGTGCCAGTGAAGTTGTGTAATGGGGTAGCTGACACTAGTACGAGTCGATGCTATACAAACGGGTTTTAACCCCTTTCTGCGATGACATTTGGAACCGTCGCCAAGTGAGTGTGGGCGATAGGGGGGTCCTTCCCACAAGACCTAGAAATCGTCGGGGATAGGCCCTCCTGGGACACAGGTTGGGGCCGTGTGCGATCGGGTGAGGCATCGAAACCCAATCATCTTCATTCGTATGTACATCCCACACGGTGAATCCCAGAAAAACATTTCCGTTCGTATGTATATCACACACAATCAACCCAAGGAATATGTTTCTATTTTTATGTACATCCCACGCAGTCAATCCAGGGAAAATGTTTCTTCTCATATGTACATCCAACACAGTTTTATGTATACGCTCATGTGTGGAAGGTGTAACTATCACACACTCTCTGCCTTGGTTAACTGTTTGCTTTTATGAACTACATCACACACAATTTGATGTAGAAAATTGAGTGGCATTGGGCTATCGATCAGAAGCGCTTTTACTGCCAGAACCGTTTGCAAAGGTCCACGACCGTTTGTTCTCTTTTTAGTTTTGCCTGTAATTTATTTTTCGAATTGGAAATTTTGAAATATTAAACGTGCAATTCAAATTCTCTGCACAATGGTTCAACAACTAATCCATAAATAAAATTGCCAGCACAATTTTTTCAATAATTACAGGATTGGGCGTCAATTAACTATGATGAATCACAATATTTAAAAGCGGTAAAGGTGAAGAGACAAGTGTTAATCATTTTGACTACCGACGGTGTTGAAGAAGTGGAATGCCCATAATGTGCCTTCCTGCAAGCTATAGGCACGAACCACTTCTGTCAAACCCCTTGTGATGATCGCCCCCATCCTTCACCGCCTTCAGGAAGACTTCTAGAGCATTATCATGGTAGCATGAATTATATACTTTAACCTTAGTTGCCTCGACTCTGGTCATGTAGTTTGCAAGGTAATCATCAGTAAATAGCTTCGGAAACCACTGAAAAGATGAAAATATTAGTTACTGAGGTCTAATACTGTAACTTGTTGTGGGCATGGAGAAAAGGCGACACATTACTTACGTCTCTCTTGATTCATTGCTTATCCCGGTACACGGCCAGAGGCATTCACATAGAGTCATATTTTGTTCTAAGTATTGGGTTGTAACTGTTGAGTTGTAAGTAAATAAAAGTGTGATGATCATCATTTTTAGAGCATTGTCCCAAGTGAGGAAAGGATGATGGAGACTATGATTCCCCCACAAGTCGGGATGAGACTCCGGACTAAAAAAAGAAAAAAAAGGGAGGCCATAAAAAAAGGAGAAAAGGCCCAAATAAAAAAATGAGAGAAAAGAGAGAAGGGACAATGCTACTATCATTTTACCACACTTGTGCATCAAAGTAGCACCATGATCTTCATGATAGAGAGTCTCCTATGTTATCACTTTCATATACTAGTGGGAATTTTCATTATAGAACTTGACTTGTATATTCCAATGATGGGCTTCCTCAAAATGCCCTAGGTCTTCGTGATCAAGCAAGTTGGATGCACACCCACTTTGTTTCAGTTTGAGCTTTCATACACTTATAGCTCTAGTGCATCCGTTGCATGGCAATCCCTACTCACTCACATCAATATCTATTAATGGGCATCTCCATAGCCCGTTAATACGCCTAGTTGATGTGAGACTATCTTCTCCCTTTTTGTCTTCTCCACAACAAACATTCTATTCCACATATAGTGCTATATCCATGGCTCACGCTCATGTATTGCGTGAAGATTGAAAAAGTTTGAGAATACCAAAAGTATGAAACAATTGCTTGGCTTTTCATCGGGGTTGTGCATGATTTAAATATTTTTTGTGGTGAAGATAGAGCATAGCCAGACTATATGATTTTGTAGGGATAACTTTCTTTGGCCATGTTATTTTGAGAAGACACAATTGCTTAGTTAGTATGCTTGAAGTATTATTATTTCTATGTGAATATTGAACTTTTGTCTTGAATCTTTCGGATCTGAATATTCATACCACAATTAAGAGAATTACATTGAAATTATGCCAAGTAGCATTCCACATCAAAAATTCTGTTTTTATCATTTACCTACTTGAGGACGAGCAGGAATTAAGCTTGGGGATGCTTGATACGTCTCCAACGTATCTATAATTTTTTATTGGTCCATGCTATATTATATCCTATCATGGACATTATTGGGCTTTATTATACACTTTTATATTATTTTTGGGACTAACCTATTAACTGGAGGCCCAGCCCAGAATTGCTGTTTTTTTTGCCTATTTTAGGGTTTTGCAGAAAAAGAATATCAAACGGAGTCCAAACGAAATGAAACCTTCGGGGACATGATTTTCGGAACAGACATGATCCAGAGGACTTGGACCCTACGTCAAGACATCAACCAGGAAGGCACGAGGTAGGGGGCGCGCCTACCCCACCCCCTAGGTGCGCCCTCCACCCTCATGGGGCCCATGTTGCTCCACCGACGTACTCCTTCCTCCTATATATACCTACGTACCCCCAAACTACCAGACACGGAGCCAAAACCCTAATTCCACTGCTGTAACTTTATGTATCCACGAGATACCATCTTGGGGCCTTTTCCGGAGCTCAGCCAGAGGGGGCATCAATCACGGAGGGCTTCTACATCAACACCATAGCCTCTCCGATGAAGTGTGAGTAGTTTACTTCAGACATTCGGGTACAGAGTTATTAGCTAGATGGCTTCTTCTCTCTTTTTGGATCTCAATACAAAGTTCTCTCCCTCTCTTGTGGAGATCTATTCGATGTAATCTTCTTTTGCAGTGTGTTTGTTGAGACCGATGAATTGTGGGTTTATGATCAAGTTTGTCTATGAAAAATATTTGAATGTTCTCTGAATTCTTTTATGTATGATTGGTTATCTTTGCAAGTCTCTTCAAATTATCAGTTTGGTTTGGCCTACTAGATTGATCTTTCTTGCAATGGGAGAAGTGCTTAGCTTTGGGTTCAATCTTGCGGTTACCTTTCCCAGTGACAGTAGGGGCAACAAGGCACGTATTGTAGTGTTGCCATCGAGGATAACAAGATGGGGTTTATTTCATATTGCATGAGTTTATCCCTCTACATCATGTCATCTTGCTTAAAGCGTTACTCTGTTCTCTTGAACTTAATACTCTAGATGCATGCTGGATAGCGGTCGATGTGTGGAGTAATAGTAGTAGATGCAGGCAAGAGTCGGTCTACTTGTCTCGGGCGTGATGCCTATATACATGATCATACCTAGATATTCTCATAACTTTGCTCAATTCTGTCAATTGCTCAACAGTAATTTGTTCACCCACCGTAATACTTATGCTCTCGAGAGAAGCCACTAGTGAAACCTACGGCCCCCGGGTCTATTCTCCATCATATTAATCTTCCAATACTTAGTTATTTATTTTGCATTTTATTTTACTTTGCATATTTATTTCTCTTTATCATAAAAATACCAAAAAAATTATCTTGTCATATCTATCAGATCTCACTGTCGCAAGTGACCGTGAAGGGATTGACAACCCCTTTATTGCGTTGGTTGCGAGGAGTTTATTTGTTTGTGTAGGTGCGAGGGACTCGTGCGTGGTGGATTGATACCATGGTTCTCAAAAACTGAGGGAAATACTTACGCTACTTTGCTGCATCACCCTTTCCTCTTCAAGGGAAAACCAACGCAGTGTTCAATAGGTAGCATTATTAAAATTGTTTCACGAGATAAAATTCACATCTACGGCATCACTATTTTGCTCAATCAAAGTAGAAAAAGTCACATCATTAAGATCAATATGAGCACTTTTATTAGCAAGAAATTTCATAAGAGCATCGACTTTTTCATTCAAACAATTTGTTTCTTCAACCAAATTAACTTTTTTTTCTAGTAGGTGCTCTTTCGGTATGCCATTGCGAATAATTAGCCATAATATTATCAAGCAATTTGGTAGCTTCACCCAAAGTAATTTGCACAAAAGTACCACCCATGGCGGAATCTGAAATATTTCTAGAAACAAAATTCAATCTCGCATAAAAATGTGTTTGATCATCCAAAGGTTTAAACCATGAGTAGGACAATTTCTTAGCATCAAGTTCATTCTTTCCCAAGATTGTGCAACATGTTCATGCTCATGTGGCTCAAAATTCATGATTTGTCTCCTAAGGGAAATAACTTTCATGGGTGGAAAATACTTAGTAATAAAAGCATCTTTGCACTTATCCCAAGAATTGATACTATTGCAAAGCAAAGAAGAAAACCAAATTTTTGTACGACCTCGCAAAGAAAACAGAAATAATTTCAACTTCACAATATCATTGTCCAAATCTTTTTTTTCTTTTCCATATTGCATAATTCTACGAATGTGTTAAGATGGGACGCGGCATCCTCGTTAGGAGTACCGGAAAATTGATCTTTCATAACAAGATTCAACAAAGCGGCATTGATATCATTAGACTCCAAAATAGTGACAGGAGGAGAAATAGTAGTGCTAATAAAATCATTATTATTGGTATTGGAAAATCACACAGCTAGGTATTTTCTTGAGACATCATGAGTACGCAAACAAGATTGCACGCAAAAAACAGATCTGAGGAGTGCTAATAAAGTTCTCACACTCCCAGGTGTTTGAGAACGGGAAGAACGAAACATGGTCTTCCAAAGAGTTCCTATGACCACTGTTCAGTGCCCATCCATTCCTACCATCATTGTACATCTACTAGCACTGTCCCAGCCAGAGTCGCAACTAAGGTCAACCAAGCCAGAGCCCATAGTGACTTGTGGCTGCACAGGTGATCTTCCGGGCATGAAGTATTCTTCCATATCTTTGAGTCTGGCTGAAGATTTCCGCAAGATGTCATGGCACTTCTCGATGCATCCCCGCCATCCATTGGTTGCCCCAAGGGGTCCATCCAACCCATCCTTCACCCAGTAGTGTGTATTGAAATCATGTCTCGAGTCTTGAAATCTTGAGGTCTTGTAGTTGCAGGCCTTGAAGGATGTCGGTCTTGAAATTGCCATCATGAAGTTGTCGTCATTGACGTAGAGTGCTCCATTCTCACAGCACTCCTGAACAACCCCATCTATGATAGCATAGCACTAAAAATAAATATCGTCTCTGGGCTTGTTAACAGGGGGATGGGTTCCTACCTCATGCATTCTACTCAACTACAAGAGTTCAAAATCACCACTGGAGGAATTGATGAAAAAGATGGCACTAAATGAAAGTAAAATCATGGGTATAAAACAATGTGATCAAAGTGAACTTGCAGGGCATTACTTGATGAAGATGTTATCGATCTCATGAAGTTGATAAAATAAGTCGTCACTCTCCAATGAAATATATATAGCCAAACATAGTATTTACATAAGCCAAAAATTCTAGCAATAAATACTCACAATCAAAAAGCAATAATGAAATCAAAGAAAGCCGAAACAAAAATCCAAAGAAAACTTTAAAGAAAAACTAGGGAAAACCAACATCACACAATATCAACCAATAACTCTCATAAAAGCACTAAATTATTCTAGACAACCTTTCTACAGCAAAGAAAATACAATTTTAATAAATACACGGAAAATATTTTACTAAATTATTGTCCAGCAAAAAGAATTAATAAAGCTATTATAGTTTCTAGTTAATACTAAAACAATTGTAACAACTAGGATAACAGTAAGACAATACTATAAGAATTATAAAAACTAATTTATTTCTAAGTAACAGAAATTATAATAACATAACTTCAAGTGGCAAAAAGAAATACTTTTGAAACTAATAAAACTATTTCTATTAACTATAGCTATGAACTAAACAAACAAAATAGAAAACACTAGCTAAATACTAATAAATGATTATAAGAAAAATCTACCATAGTCTAACAGAAATATATACCAACATTTAAAAACCTACAAAAATAATTAAAAACAACAATTTAATGACTAAAACAACTATATAAGCAAAAACATTGTTGTTTTTACAATAAACCTAATCTAAAATTAACTAAAAATAAATCACTATATCCTAGTGGATAAAAAACAATAAAAATAGTAGCAAAAAGGTCAATCAAAAATATATTTTTAAAACTCAAGATATGGCCAAATTAGTGATTTGAACAAATTTCATGCAAATTCCAATTTAAAGTACTTAATTTGAAAACTAAGTGCACCAACAGAAGCTTCATAAATTTTGAAACTATTACAAAAAGAATCACTCAAATTGGATTTAAAACACAAAAGCTTTTACAAAATTAAAAACATAACTAATTTTGTAAAAGAAATAAAAATGGTAAAAGAAAAAAGCTAGGTGTCGGCTGGATCGTACGTGGCAGTGCGCGATTGGGCCAGCGAGGCAAGCATACGAGCACTATGGGCGGATGGCCGCTACTTAATGAAATTTGTGGGCGACGACTAACAGGAAAAACTGGGGCGCCTCGGTTCAAACTAAACCAGACTTAACCGTAAATAAAACCGATCTAATAAATAAAACCTAACTGTTCAATCTAATCTAATCTCTACCATTGATTTAGATCGAACGGGGAGAGGGACGATGAGGCTCACTGTGGGGAAGACGTGGTCGTCGGTGGTGGTGCTTTGGCAATCTCTAGCGATGGCGACGATGTCCAGTCAATGCAGCGCTAAATGGTGCATCCAAGGGTGGTTGAAGGCGAGCTCGGGGGTGACGGTGATGAGTGAACGGAACAGGTAGACTCCTCGGCTTGCAGCAGCGATGTCGTACTCCATGGATGGCGCGTGGGTGTGGACTGTGATGTCTTGTTGGTGCACGAGGTCGTGGAGATGGCTTGGGCGGAGCAGGAGATCGGGGCGAGGATTGGGGCATCAGAATTTAGCGGGTTAGGGTTTCCATAGTGGCGGATGGTGGACGGATGGCGGCGACAGTGATGGGCGGAGCAAGGGCTTGCGAATAGTGGCAAACGAGCATGGGATTCAAGGGTTTTATAGTGGACAACGCCTGGTGGTGTGGTCGATCTTGGGGATATGAATCCTTGAAGGATCTGCATTTGGTGGCATGTCGAATGCGCTCTCGCGCGGTGTTGCGTGCGAAGGGGAAGAAGATGAGACGATCCCCACGGGTAAGCGGCATAGGGAGGCCAATGAGGGGCGGGCGGCCGATGCGTAGGGACTTTGGGCGCGGCGCAAGCTCGCTGGGCTGATTCGGCTAGTTGGGCCGCTGAGGGCGAGAGAAATAGAAAATATTGTTGGGCTTCTGTAACACCCTCGATGCGACTATAGCTCCCATGTGTCGAGGCACGACTTAGAGACATAATCGCATTGAAGGCATATGTCGCAAGTAAGGTAATCTTTACACATCCCATGTACTATAATAATAAAGGGGAGAGAACATAGTTGGCTTACAATCGCCACATCAATCAAGGTACATAAATAACATTACATCATTCAAAACACTCATGGCCCGACTACGGCGCCAAAATAAAAGATAACCCAACATGCGACATGGTCCCGATCACCCCCAACTGGGCACCACTACTGATCATCAGGAAAGGAAACATAATAACGTTGAGAGTCCTCGTTGAACTCCCACTTGAGCTTGAGCATGTCACTTGGAGCGGAATCATCAGACCCTGCATCTGGTGTAATAGTGATCTGTGAGCCACAGGGACTCAGCAATCCCGCACCCTCGCGATCAAGACTATTTAAGCTTAAAGGTAAGGCAAGGTAAAAGTATATGTGGAGCGGCAGCAAGCGACTAGCAAATATGGTGGCTATCCTGTTCGCAAAAGAGAGCGAGAAGAGGAGGCAAAGCGCGAGCGAGAAACTAGAGAGCAACCTGCGCAAGCATTACTCCAACACCGTGTCCACTTCCCGGACTCCGCCGAGAAGAGGCCATTAACAAATTCCCATCTGCCCATAACCGCGGGCACGGCTTTCGAAAGTTCAAATCTCTGCAGGGGAGTTCCAACTTAGCCCATGACAAGCTCTCACGGTCAACGAAGGAATAGACCTCCTCCCAAGACGTTCCGATCAGACTCTGTATTTTGGTTCTTCAAGACAACTCCGACAATGGTAAAACAAGTCCAGCAACATCACCCGCTGTGCCGACAAATCCCGATAGGAGCTGCACATATCTCGTTCTCAGGGCACACCGGATAAGCCAAGCGTACGGGAGCCAACGTAACCCAAGTTGCCAAGGGACGGCCCCTCACGATGCTCTAGGTTGGACCAACACTCAGAGGAGCACTGGCCCGGGGGGGTTTAAATAAGATGACCCTTGAGTCCGTGAAACCCAAGGGAAAAGGCTAGGTGGCAAATGGTAAAAACCAAGGTTGGGCATTGCTGGAGGAGTTTTATTCAAGGCAGACTGTCAAGGGGTTCCCATTATAACCCAACCGCATAAGGAACGCAAAATCCGGGAACATAACACCGATATGACGGAAGCTAGGGCGGCAAGAGTGGAAAAAAACACTAGGCGAGAGGTCGAGCCTTCCACCCTTTACCAAGTATATAGATGCATTAAGATAATAAGATAATATAATGATATCCCAACAAGTAAATAAATGTTCCAACAAGGAACAACCTCCAATCTTCACCTGCAACTAGCAACGCTATAAGAGGGGCTGAGCAAAGCGGTAACATAGCCAATCAACGGTTTGCTAGGACATGGTGGGTTAGAGGTTTGACATGGCAATTTGGGAGGCTTGAAAGCAAGTGGTAGGCATCGTAGCATTGACATAGCAAAAGAGCGAACAATCTAGCATAGCAAAGATAGTAGTGATTTCGAGGGTATGATCATCTTGCCTGCACAGTTGTCAGAGTTGACTGGATCCTCGAAAGCAAACTCAACGGGCTCCTCGTTAGCGAACTCATCTCCCGGCTCTACCCAAACAAGACAAACAAGCAACAAGGACACAATCAACCACGTGCAAGGATCAAACAATACGATGCAAGGGTGGTATGCTTTGCGGGATGCGATGCGGGATGCATATGCAAGAATTGACAAGGGATGCAAGATCCTGGCCTCAACTTGGAAATCCAAGTGTGCCACTGGAAAGATGAGATGAAATCTCTTGAAAACGATATAAAGATCACCGAAATCGGAGTTACGGTTTGGAAATGGCAAGCAAAACAAATATGACACCGGTCTGCGATTTACAGCAAGTAGTCATCTAAATGCAATGAGATGAACATGCTACAGCACCCAAACATGACAACAAAAGACATGTCAGGGATGCATTCAAGATGCTTAACAAAAGTCTAGCACTGAGCTACGGCCAATTCATCCATTAACAGTTTCAAACAAGCATGGCAAAAATGCATATGGTAAACAGATCTCAGACTTAGTGAAATTAACACTTGTCTGGAATTTCAGATCAGGTAGCCCTCTTCGGAGCCACAAAACTACATTCTACAGGACCTGAACATGGCAAAGTAAAGCATGGCATGGAGCTACTCAAAGATCTTAACAAAAGTCCCTTAGTGACCTTGAGCCAAAAGGGATCAGAAAATACAATTGCAAGCATGTGAACATGGCAAAAACATAATAAGATCACAGACTTAGTGAAAAAACTGGAGCATGCTGAAAACAGATATCAAGTAGGCATGTTTACGAGCTCGATGCACTCACTACGGAGCAAGACATGAAAAGCTAAGCATACATCTATCAAGAACACACAAAATGCAAGCTAGACATGGCAAGAACAGTAGCATAGCATGCACGGGTCAACTACAACATCATCGGCAAAATTGCAAACAAGTTGACAATCTGCCTAGATTCACAAAGTAGCAAAAGTAGAGCTCGATTGACTCAAGCTAGGGTGATCCATAATTGCAAACAAATACATGGATGGATAGAGCACTACAAGATTAACAAAACATCCTTACTGAATATCCTCAAAAGAGGCACGGATCACCCGGAAACTACAAGAACATATGGCCATATGAAATAAACAGCCCAAGGACTTGGTGGAATTGTTAAGTCCCTGAAATGAGCACTACCAAGTGCCTCACTTCGCAAGATTGTGCTAGTCACCACACACATCACAAAAATACATGGGTTGCACCTCTGGAAAGATGGCAAAACCCTTAACAAAACATATGTAGAGCTCATGGGCATAACATGCACACAATAATCATGGCAAAAATGACAAATATGCAAATGGAGTAGCAGATCTGACAATTATCTCAAGTAGCCCTCTTCTAACAGCATGATGCAATGATGCAATGGAATCATGCAATGGAATGAAATGATGTACTCTTTGAGATGAACATTTTGATATGCTATATGCATGAATCGGATCTACGGATGCAGAGATATAGCATGACGAACATGAGCACATGGATTAGGGACTTAGGGAAAAAGAATGGGGTCAACCCTAATATTTCAGATCTGGATCTGGGGCGCGGAAATTGAGGATCACCGGATCTTTGCCGGAATCACTGTAGACGGTGGCGGCGGGCGAGGAAGAAGCGGCCAGAGCGGGGCGGTTGTCGGACTCCCACCG
>NC_057803.1:330511018-330517738 GCF_018294505.1 Triticum aestivum
GAGCCCCATGTGGCGTGCCCTGGTTCGTCGTGGGCGGCGGCGGCGGCTTGTCCGGCCGGCACGGACGTGTCCGGCGCGGCGCGCTAGATTTTTTTAGGGTTTAGAACGAGGGGGATCCGGATTTCGGGGAAGGGGTCTATATATAGGTATAGAGGGAGCTAGGAGAGTCCAAATGAGGTGCAGATTTCGGCCACGCGATTGTGATCGAACGCTCTAGATGATGGAGAAGGGTTTGGTGAGATTTGGGCCAAATTGGAGGGGTGTTGGGCTGCAACACACACGAGGCCTTTTCGGTCCCTCGGTTAACCGTTGGAGCATCAAACGAAGTCCAAATGATACGAAACTTGACAGGCGGTCTACCGGTAGTAAACCAAGGCCGCTTGGAAAGTCTCGGTCCAACCCGGAAATGTTTAATCCCAACACACGAAAGAAAGCTAGAAATGGCCACCGGAGGAGAACGAAGCGCCGGAATGCAAAACGGACAACGGGGAAAATGCTCAAATGCATGAGATGAACACGTATGCAAATGCAATGCACATGATGACATGATATGAGATGAATGACAACGATAACAACACACGGAGACAAAGACCCGAACCCGAGAAAATAAAATAACTTAACACCGGAAACGGCAAGAGTTGGAGTACAAATTGGGAAAGTCATATCCGGGGTGTTACAGCTTCGACCTCACACTATTGGACTAGATTTTTTATTTTTAAATCCAGACAGAAAAGAAAAATAAAGAAATAAAATAATAATATATCAAAAGTTTTAGAAAAAGAAATCCTAAAACATGAACTATTTCTCAAGTTCACATAAAATTTAGACAAATTCAAATAATGCAAACAGTTCTACTGTTGCATTTAAAATTCAAATAAAATTATTTTAAAATACCAAAATGATTTCAAATTCATTTTTCTCCCCTTTCCTATTGTAGGGAATCATTTTACCATAATTCCCATATATTTTATTTTTGGAGAAAAATAATTTTAATAAATCCCAAATAACTCCCAATTGGATTTGAATTTGAATTTCAAACCAATTTCAAATCTTTTCTGTATTACCTTGGCCAAAATATTTCAATTGCGTGTGAATATTTGAAGTGTCCTATTCCTTCTATCTTTTTGAATATTTCTAAAGGTTTTGAAAATTGAAAATTCAAGTAACTCCAAGTTGAAAGTGGGTTTCAAAATACCTTGAAAGGGACTTTCAATCTGATTCTTTTAAACTTCCAACTCATATTTCATATAATTTGAAGAAGTCATTTTATCTTCTCTAAGGAAAATCATTGATTTGCATAAAGTTTTCTGAATTTAAAATATTTTTAGATGGAATGCAAATCTTTTCAAAAACCCTTTTCATTTATTTAAATCGAAGAAGTCATACCATCTTCACTCAAGGTTTTTGTGATGAATTGGATTTGAATTCATTGCAGATCAAAATGCAAAGTGAAAGTTTTGGGAAAGTCATTTTATTCCTCTCATTCAACTTTCAAAAGTATGACATTTCCCCCAATTTCACACATTCAATCACACCACATTCATATAAACATTCAAACTTATTTATTAAATATAACATTCCAAAAGTTAGAATTTTGGGATGTTACATCATGACAAGGAGTTATATGCTTTAATAAGAGTTTTTCATGTGTGGTAACATTATCTTCGCCGTCATTAATTTGTCATCCATACGGATCATGATACGCTTAAATACTTTAAGGGTCAAACAAAATTGAATAAGAGACATGCCAAATGGAGTGAGTTCATTGTGTATTTTACTTATATTATCAAGTATATCAAGGGTAAGGAAAATGTTGTGGCGGACGCTCTTTCCCACAAATGCATGCTAGTAATAAACTTGAATTGAATTTCATTGTATTTGAGCACATTAAAGACTTTTATGCGCATGATGTTTCATTTGCAATTCCTTATGCCAAATGCTTAACACACACTACTTGGGAGCGATATTATCTCAAAGATGGCTATCTTATGCAGACAAGCAAACTTTGTATACCCGAGTCTTCTCTTTGTTTGTTACTTTTCCAAGAGGCTCACGGTGGAGGACTTATGGGACACTTTGGATGTGACAAGACATTGACTATGCTCTCCAAGAACTACTTTTGGCCCAAGTTGTTTCACGACATCTCATGCTACACCAACCGGTGATGTAGATGTCATAAAGCTAAGTCCGCTGCTCAATCCCATAGTCTCTATATGCCACTTCATATTCCATATCACCCATGGGAAGACATTACTATGGATTTGTTCTTGGTTTGCCACGAACCCAAAACGTCAAGGATTCGGTATTTGACATTGTGGACTGTTTCTCTAAGATGGCACATTTCATTCCATGCAACAAGATAGAGGATGCTTCACATATTTCAAATCTCTTTTGTAGGGAAATCTTGCGTCCACATGTAGTGCCCAAGACGATTGTATCGGATCATGATGTCAAGTTCCTTAGCTACTTTTGGAAGACACTATGCACAAGGCTCGAAATCAAGCTACACTTCTCACAAGCATACCATCCACAAACCGATGGCCAAACGGAGGTCACCAACTAGACGCTATCTACTCTCCTTCGTGTGTTGATCAAGAAAACATCAAGGAGTGGGAGGAATGCTTACCCATCGCCGAGTATGCCTACAAAGCAGCAATGCATTCTACTAACGGCGAGTCCCCCTTTGAGGTCATCTACGAATACAACCCATTGTCCCCATTGGACATTCTACTGCTACCACAACTGGGACGCGAGTGCACAAGCAAGCTACCTCAAGAAGGTGCATGAAGATACAAGCCACACCATTGAGCACCATGTACAATGCCTCGCAACAAAGATCAACATCAACAAAGCACCCCCATGGTGTTCAATCCCAGAGATATTGTATGGCTACACCTACATAAAGACCAAGCTACTACCTTGAGCCGATGGACCTTTCAAGGTGCTAGCACGCTACAATAACAATGCCTACAAGATCGACATTCCACGCTACAAGTACAACATGAACGACATCTTCAATGTCAAGGATCTATCTCCCTTTCATGGCGATGAGGTTTTTGATCTGAGGTCGGATCTTTCCACGATCATCCCCATGGACCTGCCTTCATCTCCCCAAGTGCCAAGTGGACCTATGACATGAGCATGTCCAAGAGCTATCGAGACCAAGGTAACATCTCTCCTTAACGAGCTTCCATATAATCCATGTGAGACATGGGTACTACCTCAATCCGGAATGTTATGTGTGCTTAGGTATCAAGAAGACCCTCTCTAAGATGCTTGGGATCACGGACAAGCCTTCAAGTACAGGGATGAAGAAGCACGGCGAGAGAAACCACTACAAGTCTACAGCGGCCAGACATCCGGACCCTAGCCCGAACATCCGGGACATGGAGGCCGCAGTCACAGCAGTAGACCAGCAGCCGAAGTGCTATAGGACCCTCGTGCTTCATGAGCTAGCATTGGTTTTTCCCTTCAAGAAGAAAGGTTGATGCAGCAAAGTAGAGATAAGTAGTTCCCTCGGTTGGAGAACCAAGGTATCAATCCAGTAGGAGACAATGCACAAATCACCTAATACCTGCACAAATAATCAAACAACTTGCACCCAGCACAATAAAGGGGTTGTCAATCCCTTCACGATTACTTGCAAAATTGAGATCTGATGGAGATAAATGAAACTAAACAAACGATAAAGTAAATATTTTTGGTTTATAGATCGAAAAGTAAAAGATTGCAAAAATAGTAGATCGGAAACTAATATTGTAGATCGGAAACTTGTATGATGGAAAATAGACCCGGGGGGCACAGGTTTCACTAGAGGCATCTCTCAAGATAGCAAATAATACAGTGGGTGAACAAATTACTGTCGAGCAATTGATAGAAAAGTGCAGAGTTTTGACGATATCTAAGGCAATGATTATGAAATATTGTCATCATGTCCGTGTCAAGTAGACTGAAACAACTCTACATCTACTATTGTTACTCCACACATCGGCCGACTCCTGCCTGCATCTAAAGTATTAAGTTCATGAAGAACAGAGTAACACATTAAGTAAGATGACATGATGTAGAGGTATTAACTCAAGCAATATGATGAAAACCCCATCTTTTTATCCTTGATGGCAACAATACAATACGTGCCTTGCTGCCCTACTTTCACTGGGAAAGGACACCACAAGATTGAACCCAAAGCTAAGCACTTTTCCCATTGCAAGAAAAACCAATCTAGTTGGCCAAACTAAACCGATAGTTCGAAGAGAACTACTAAGAAAGCAAATCATGCACAGAAGAATTCGGAGAAGAATCTAATAATATTCATAGATAAGCTGATCATAAATCCACAATTCATCGAATCTCGGCAAACACACCATAAAAGAATATTACGTCGGATAGATCTCCAAGAACATCGAGGAGAACATGGTATTGAGAATCAAAGAGAAAGAGAGAAGAAGTCATCTAGCTACTAGCTATCGACCCATAGGTCTGAGGTAAACTACTCACGCTTCATCGGAAGGGCAATAGAGTTCATGTAGAAGCCCTACGTGATCGAAGCCCCATCTGGCAAGGTGCCGGAAAAGGTCTCTAGATGGGATCTCACAGGTACAGAAGGTTGCGGTGGTGGAGAAGTGTTTTCGTGGATGCCTCTGGAGGTTTGGGAATATATGTGAATATATAGGACGAAGAATTAGATCAGGGGCGTTGGAGTAGCCCACAAGGCAGGGGGCGGTCCCCTGTGGCTTGTCGTCTACTCCAAGGTCTTCTGACTTGGAGTCCAAGTCCAACAGGTGTCTTCTGGTCCAAGAAAAATCATCGCTAAGGTTTCATTCCGTTTGGACTCCATTTGGTATTCCTTTTCTGCGAAACTCAAAAAACAAGGAAAAACAAAAATTGGCACTGGGCTCTAGGTTAATAGGTTAGTCCCAAAATAATATAAAATACCATATTAATGCATATAAAACATCCAAAATAGATAATATAATATCATGGAACAATCAAAAATTATAGATACGTTGGAGACGTATCAAGCATCCCGAAGCTTAACTCCTGCTCATCCTCGAGTAGGTAAATGATAAAAACTGAATTTTTGATGTGGAATGCTACCTAACATACTTATCCACGTAATTCTCTTTATTGTGGAAAGAATGTTCAGATCCATAAGATTCAAAACAGAAGTTCAATATTGACTTAAAAAATAATACTTCAAACATACTAACAAAGCAATTATGTCTTCTCAAAATAACATGGCCAAAGAAAGCTTATCCCTACAAAATCATACAGTCTGGCTATGCTCCATCTATATCACACAAAATATTCAAATTATGCACAACCCTGATGACAAGCCAAGCAATTGTTTTATACTTTTGTTGTTCTCAAACTTTTTCAACTTTCACGCAATACATGAGCGTAAGCAATGGACATAGCACTATAGGTGGAATAGAAGGTGGTTGTGGAGAAAAAAAAAGGGAGATAGTCTCACATCAACTAGGCGTATCAACGGGATATGGAGATGCCCATCAATAGATATAAATGTGAGTGAGTAGAGATTGCCATGCAACAGATGCACTAGAGCTATAAGTTTATGAAAGCTCAAAAGAAACTAAGTGGGTGTGCATCCAACTCACTTGCTCACGAAGACCTAGGGCAATTTGAGGAAGCCCGTCATTTCATTGGAACATACAAGCCAAGTCCTATAATGAAAAATTCCCACTAGTATATGAAAGTGACAGCATAGGAGACTCTCTATCATGAACATCGTGGTGCTACTTCTAGTCCAAGTGTGGTAAAAGGATAGTAGAATTGCCCCTTCTCTCTTTTCTCTCATTTTTTATTGGGCCTTCTCTCATTTTTTTGGCCTCTTTTTGTCCGTCCGGAGTCCCATCCCAACTTGTGGGGGAATCATAGTCTCCATCAACCTTTTTTCACATGGGACAATGCTCTAATAATGAAGATCATCACACTTTTATTTACTTACAACTCAAGAATTACAACTCGATACTTAGAACAAAATATGACTCTATATGAATGCGTCCAACGGTGTACCGGGATGTGCAATGAATCAAGAGCGACATGTATAATGAATGATGAAAGGTGGCTTTGCCACAAATATGATGTCAACTACATGATCATGCAACGCAATATGACAATGATTAAGTGTGTCATAATAAACAGAACGGTGGAAAGTTGCATCGTAATATATCTCGGAATGGCTATGGAAATGCCATAATAGGTAGGTGTGGTGGCTGTGTCGAGGAAGCTATATGGTGGGTGTATGGTACCAGCGAAAGTTGCGCGGCACTAGAGATGCTAGCAATGGTGGAAGGGTGAGAGTGTGTATAATTCATGGACTCAACATTAGTAATAAAGAACTCACATACTTATTGCAAAAATATATTAGTTATCGAAATGAAGTACTACGCAGATGCTCGACTGCCACTCATAAGGAAGACAATCAATAAATGCTCTCACTTCATCACATAACGGTTCACCATACATGCATGCTACGGGAATCACAAACTTGAACTAAAGTATTTCTACAATCCACAATTACTCACTAGCATGACTCTAATATCACCATCTTTATACCTTAAAACAATCATAAGGAATCAAACTTCTCATAGTATTCAATGCACTTTATATGAAAGTTTTATTATACACATCTTGGATGCCTATCATATTAGGACTAAATTTATAACCAACACAAATTACCATGTTGTTTAAAGACTC
>NC_057803.1:330517902-330519423 GCF_018294505.1 Triticum aestivum
GTGCTCTAAAAAGATATAAGTGAAGCACTAGAGCAAAATTGCCTAGCTCAAAAGATATAAGTGAAGCACATCGAGTATTCTAATAAATCACGATTCATGCGTGTCCCTCTCAAAAGGTGTGTACATAAATGATGATTGTGGCAAACTAGAAAGCAAGTACTCATATCATACAAGACACTCCAAGAAAAACACATATCATGTGGTGAATAAACATATAGCCTCAAGTAAAGTTACTGATAGACGAAGACAAAAGAGGGGTACCTTCTGGGGCATCCCCAAGCTTAGGCTCATGATGTCCTTGAATATTACTTTGGGGTGCCTTGGGCATCCCCAAGCTTAGGCTCTTGCCACTCCTTATTCCATAGTCCATCAAATCCTTACCCAAAACGTGAAAACTTCACAACACAAAACTCAACAGAAAATCTCATAAGCTCCGTTAGTATAAGAAAATAAATCAACACTTTTGGTATTGTTGTATAACGCCCTGACATGCGGCTATATCTCCCACGTGTCGAAGCACGACTTAGAGGCATAACCGCATTGAAAGCAATGTCGCAAGTGAGTTAATCTTCACACAACCCATGTAATACATAAGGGAAAGAGATACATAGTTGGCTTACAATCGCCACTTCACACAATTACATGAATAAAGCATTACATCATCCAGATACAATCAAGGTCCGACTACGGAACCAAAATAAAAGAAGAACCCCAAATGCGACAAAGGTCCCCGATCGACCCCAACTGGGCTCCACTACTGATCAACTAGAACGAAACAACACAAAGGGCAAGATCTTCATCGAGCTCCTCCTTGAGCTTGGTTGCGTCATCTGCACAGTAACATAGGCACCTGCAAACTGGTTTTGGAAGTATCTGTGAGCCACGGGGACTCAGCAATCTCGCACCCGCGAGATCAAGACTATTTAAGCTTATAGGAAGGATGGAGTAATGAGGTGGAGCTGCAGCAAGCGACTAGCATATATGGTGGCTACAATCGCAAAAGAGAGCGAGAAGAGAGGGCAAAGCACGGTCGATAAAAGTATGATCAAGAAGTGATCCTATAGCAACCTACGTCAAGCATAACTCCAACACCGTGTTCACTTCCCGGACTCCGCCGAGAAGAGACCATCACGGTTACACACGCGGTTGATGTATTTTAAATAAGGTCAACTTCGGGTTTTCTACAACCGGACGTTAACAAATTCCCATCTGCCCATAACCGCGGGCACGGCTTTCGAAAGATAATACCCTGCAGGGGTGTCCCAACTTAGCCCATGACAAGCTCTCATGGTCAACGAAGGAATAGACCTCCACCCGAGACATTCCGATCAGACTCGGAATCCCAGTACAACAAGACATTTCGACAGGGTAAAACTAAACCAGCAACACCGCCCGAATGTGCCGACAAATCCCGATAGGAGCTGCACATATCTCTTTCTCAGGGCACACTCAGATGAGCAATCCGTACAACTAAAACCAAACCTCGAGTTTCCCCGAGGGGGCGCTGCACAGGGCTCTAGT
>NC_057803.1:330519637-330526652 GCF_018294505.1 Triticum aestivum
TGGAACAAAACACCAGGCATAAGGCCGAGCCTTCCACCCTTTACCAAGTATATAGATGCATTAGTTAAGTAAGATATATTGTGATATCCCAACAAGTAAACATGTTCCAACAAGGAACAACATCTCCATGTTCCAACAAGGAACAAACTTCAATCTTCACCTGCAACTAACAATGCTATAAGAGGGGCTGAGCAAAGCGGTAACATAGCCAATCAACGGTTTGCTAGGACATGGTGGGTTAGAGGTTTGACATGGCAATTTGGGAGGCTGACAAGCAAATGGTAGGCATCGTAGCATTGGCATAGCAAGAGCGAGCAAACTAGCATAGCAAAGATAGTAGTGATTTCGAGGGTATGATCATCTTGCCTGAAATCCCGCAAGGAAGAAGAACGAATCCAAGAAGAAGACAAACGGCCGTAGACGAACGAATCCTCACAACTCCGGAACGAAACCGAAGCTAACGTGAGAAGCAACCCGGAAAGAAACAAACAACATAGTAAACACACAAGCATAAACAAGTCATGATGCACAAACAAGTATGATGCATGTCCGGTTTAATGAGGCATGGCATGGCAAAGTGCAACAAACAATACTACAAGTTAAGTGGAGCTCAATATGCAACGAGGTGCATGTTGACGGAACACCACATCAATTATTTAGTTATCTCTCGTTTAAGCTACCCAACAATATTAACTATTGTTAAACATGGCAAGAGGTGAAGCATAATATAAACTATACCATCTAAACAATTTAAATGGGGCCGGATATAAAAACAACAAATCCGGTAAATCCCCATATGCATTTAGCAATTTAATGCAACAACAAGTTTAAACATTTTAAATGTTGTTATCATGATGCGGATGACATATACAAGTTTTATGCAATTTTATGAAAATGTTGACATGAGCATGTTATGAAGCATTTGGTCACCATGGCGGAACAAAAAGGGTGCCACGGCGGCGAAACAAAAATGGTGCCACGGCAACATTCCGGTCCCGATAGCTCATGGAGATACCGGTGCAAAAGGAAAAGTGACGAGAGCGTGACATGCGATAGAAGGTGGGGTGATCCCGGATACCGGGTTCCCACAAGATGGTGGCATGGCAACGAGGTGAAACATGCACGCGACAATTTCGGACACGGTGCAAACATAGGGTGCATCTCATACAACACATGCATTCGGTCCACGGACGGCGTCTCGGGGTTATACCTTCGAAGCGTGCGTTTTCGGAGCAGTTCGAGTCGTCGAGGGAAGTAGTTGTTCACGGCGACGGTATAGGTACTCGCGATCTTGGCAACGGTAGTCGTACATGTCCGGAGAGGAACTTGTCGCATCCACGGTATTCGGGCGTAGTGGAAGTAGTCGTTCGGGCTCCCGTAGATGAACTTGACGGGTCCCATGAGTAGTCGTACTCGGCGAATCCACGTAGTTGCACGTATCTTTGTGCTGTAGCCGAACTTGATGAAAACCCACAGTGACGGTAGACGTACACGATCGGCTTGATGGAACTTGGCGGTGGTCTCCTCGGGTCAACAGTGATGTGCAAGGGTTAGAACGCCCGGGCCTTGGGCGCGGGACGGCGTCCTGGTGGCATTGGCGCTCCTGCGGGCGTGGAGGACGACTTCTGCAGGCACGAAGCAGGGGGCAGTAGAGGGACTAGGCGCCGGGAGGACCGAAACCGAGGCGGGGGAGGTCTTGGCGCAGGGCTCCGGCGACGCAGGGCACCGCAACGGGCCTGAGCGACGGCGAAACAGGAGAGGTCGCCGGCGGGGACGCGACCTCGGGGCTCTGCTCCTGCAGGCGGAGGCTGGCAAAGGAGGGGCACGGGCGCAGGGAAGGGATGAGGCGGAGCGAGGAGAAGGGCGAGGAGGAGCGGGGGCGCTCGATGCAGGAGGAGGAAGGGCGAGGCCGCTGCGCTGGGGAGGAAGAGAGGCTGCGAGGGAGATGAGGGAGGAGGGAGAGCTGCGCGCTGGGCGCTGCGTGCGGAGGGAGAGAGCGAGTGAGATGAGATCGGGCAAGGAGGGAGGAGTGGGGATCGAGGGGAGGGGCCGCGAGAGGATCGGGCGCAGGGAGCTCGTCTCCCTGCTCGATGCGTGTGTAGGCGGCGCTGGCAGGGAACGAGGGGAGAGATGGGGTGCGTGGGGGCTGGGCTAGGGTTAGAGGGGCACCGGCTGGGCCTTGGGCCGGCTTAGGTTGGAGGGTTAGGTGGGCTGCGGCTGGAGAGGCCGGTTGGGTCGGCCCATGTGGAGAGGAAATGGCCAGAGGCCTGGCTGGGCTTACCTCTCTCTTCTCTCTCTCTTATATTTACTTTAGCAGAAAAGCAAAAAGAGAGAAGAAAAGAAAAGGAGGGTTAAGGAAAGAAAATGCGCAAGGGGATAATTTCCTTGGACTCACAAAAATATGCTCGTACCAAGAAAAATAGAAAGAGGCATGATTGAAAGATTAAATTCAAACTCATTTGATTTAAATTCAAATGATTTGAATAGGAAGTGAGGTTTGGGAAGGTCCAAAAATGTTTGGATTTTTGGTGGAGCTCCGGAAAATGATGAAATAAATATTGGCAAGGTTGGAGACCAAACTTGAAGCAGAAAAGGAACGAAATTATTTGTAAGTGTGTTTATGGGTGATTCCGAATTAGTGGAATATTTAATATAGCTCCCTAATATTGGAGGATATGTTATAAAGAGAACTCACCATGTGAGTCCCTCGATTTAAATGGATCGAAAAAATCCATACAATTTATTTAGTTGAGGTTTTAAAAATTAATGATATGATGGCATGATGACATGAAGCAATGCACATGATGCAAGGATGAATGCAACAAATAAAACAAATCACACGACGAAACTCGGAATAGCTGGAAGTCTTCTGGAGCGTCGGTCTCGGGGCTTTACAACACTCCACCACTACAAGAGGATCTCGTCCCGAGATCTAGGATGGCACCGGAGAGAAATGGAAGAGGAAGAGAAGAGGTAAAACTAAGTTGCTTCTTTGACCAATGAGTGAAACCAAAGAACCTTGAGAGGTTGAACAAATTGAAAGAAAGAATACAAAGGAGATGAACGAGATTGCAAACAATCCGTTAGAAAGAGGAACAAGGAACATTACGAGAACTTGAAGGTTGCAAAGACATGAATCAAGAGTTTAATGGACAAGATAGAATTCGAAACCACTCCGGTTAAAACAAGATGAGAGGGGAAGAATTCGGGCAGTACTCCGGTTGAACATGGAAGGAATAGAACATGAACTTGAGAAGATGGGATGTTACTTGATGAAATCAACAACACACTGCCTCCGGAACTATTGAAAGAATGGCACAATGGGTAAGAAGGATTTCAGACAGCTCTCTAGTTGAGGAAGGAGGGAAAACTTGATAAGATTAGAGAACTCGAATGAAAACACGACACTCCGGTTAAATGGATAAGCAAGAAAAGAACACGATCCTCACGAATCGAGATGGTGAGTGAAAAGAGCAACGTCACAATGCCTCCGAAAGAAATAATAGAAGATATATCATTGGAATAACAGAATGGAGAAGAAAATGCCAACTTCTGCCTCAAATGAGTTTGGAAAGCATCCTTGCAAAGAAGAATTGAACGGAGTTGTTGGAAAATCAACAACGAAAAGCACAAGCTTGTAGTGGGCTTATGGAAAACATCTCAAAATTATGAGGTGACAACCGGCCACTAACGGAAACAATTGCTTGCTTGAGATCAACGAAGAGATGAAAACTTCTTCCACCAAGATGATAAAGAGATAACTTGGATCATTGGCAAGCACCACAAATAGCAACATTCCCAATGGAAGGCTTTTAGGTGAAATATGACACAAGATAACTCCAACAACGAGGTTGATGGATTTAAAAATAACTCATTCTTAACAACATGTGAATCATGGAACATGAACTCAAATTATCAAGAATGACATAATACCACCTCCAAAATATGGTAGAAAGAATTGCACTCCGGATTACCATATGAAGAAAGCTTGAGCTCCTTAGGAAAAAATCTCGATGAAAACTTTGAGAAGGTCTTCAACGAACCACCGGTAGGATTGGAACAACAAATGAATTGATATGATGAACAAGGAAGAGAGATCTTGAAAGAACCACCGTAAAAATTGAAAATGATCGAAGTAGGGGTGCATCACCGGTAAGAATTAGCAAATGAACGAAGGTGCTTGAGACAAACTAGATACATGAGAACAAAGAGATCAAGAGCTGATTAGAGGATATTCGATTGATGCATCGGCAAGATAGGAGAATGATAACTGACGGCTGAGAATGAATAAACCTGAATTGATGGACTCCGGATGACAAACTGAGAAGACTCTTGAATATCTCCTGATGGGTGAAAAAGATTCTCAGAATCGAAAACAATTATGAGAGGATGGCAACAAGCTAGCACCATGAATCTTGAAGAGAATAGAGCAAGATTAAAGAGAAACTCTTCTTCGGTCTTCAAATGATGAGAATGACAACGAGAAACACCACCAAGAATTATTGAGGCACACCGGAAGAATCAAAAGCGAAGAGGTTGAGCCAACTATGAAAAGAATTTGAAAGATCTTGGAGAAAAGCATTTGACTAATGATAACTCATTCTTACGTCAAACTTGGAGAAGAATTTAGGATAGCTCTGGGAAAATAGAAGAGTCAGGTAAGATCCTGGGAAAAGACCTGTGGGTTAGGGCCCACTCAAAAGAAAACACCGTTGAACGATTTAAAAGAGAGGCTGCACCGGTTGAGTTAAATGGCTTGAATGAGGGAACATCCTCGAAAGAACTTGAACGAAAGTAGAGTGGAAACACGAATCTTCGAGATATCTTGAGCACTCCGGAACAATAGAATAGCGAGAAATGAATAAATATGAGGAGCACCGTCAAGAGAAGGTATTTGAAACGAGAAAAAGGGGATATAATCGACAAATCTTGACTTGAATCCACCGGAGAAGAGAAAAGACAAAGAATGATAACTTGAAGCTCCGTTACGATCTTCATGAGAATCACCGGATAAGAATATTGACGGAAAAGAATGGAGAGATTTCCACCAATAAAATGGATACTTGAATAAGAATCTGGGTCCTTGGAGAAAAACAAAGGGAGGGAGGGTGGGAAAAACAAAGGCAACTTGGAGATGGATGACACAAACAACGTTGAGAAGAACTGATACTTGATCTTGTGAATGTTGAAATGATCGGAACCACTTGGAGAGAAAACACGCCGGTTGAAAAGGATTAACATAACAACATCAATGATCATGAAGGATTGGTATTTACATATCAATATGAGAACACCATTTAAGAAAGGTATGGAATCAACACTTGACACTGAAGCAACTCGAATACCACAACTCAAAACAAAAACAAAGGGTTGGCTTGCAGAATAAGCCAGAACAAACATATGATAGAGATTCCGTCCGAAGTTTTCGTGGTGGGGCCTACACGGGCTCGATCGTACAGCACCATCATGTACAAGGCAGTGCACATGACATACGAAGCGTCCCCGAGTCGGCATAGCCAAGGACTCTTTAAGACACAACGAGACCACTGTAAAACCGACCATGAATAGGCGGACCACTAGACGTCGAACCCCAATTTCATATCATACATCCGTCGGAAAGATATCCTAAGAGCTACTTGAATTCCCACCTATGAAACTCCCGAAATTTTCCGGTTATGCAATCAGGTGTTGGGGATACAGGGGAAGCATAATATCTCACCCAAAACTAACAAATCCTACATCCAGCTGTATCCATCCTTCAACACATAACCAAGAAACCTTCGGAAATCGTCTACCTCAACCTTCGAAAAGCATCCGTTATACAAGTCATGGCAATACTCCCGTACTCACCTCAGTACTGGGTTATCGGGGTTATCTCACCAACAACTGCATAAAAGAGATTTTCGATGTCGGCGTACTAAACTCAGGTATTCCAGAACTGCAACGATAAAATTATGACGACAACACCTCAGAGCTCAACTCCCCGGGACACTTCCACTAAACCCCTGACAGGAGGCACCAAGACAATGTTCTCATCATAAAACCATCGGAACGATTCCAAGATACCCGCGTGATCCTAAAATTTTTTTTTAGTGAAATTTGAGAAGAGAAGAGTCAAAAATCTACGTCAGGATGCCTTACCAGAGCGATGAAGAGACTGGGGAGTAAAAAGAATTCCTAACTCTCCGATATATATAATCCTAAATGACTCAAAATATTTTTCTAGACACAACTCGGCCGCTAAAAACGATCAAGCAGTGGGGCTCCTAAGGTCGGGGAAGGCTCTGATTACCAACTTATAACGCCCTGACATGCGGCTATATCTCCCACGTGTCGAAGCACGACTTAGAGGCATAACCGCATTGAAAGCAATGTCGCAAGTGAGGTAATCTTCACACAACCCATGTAATACATAAGGGAAAGAGATACATAGTTGGCTTACAATCGCCACTTCACACAATTACATGAATAAAGCATTACATCATCCAGATACAATCAAGGTCCGACTACGGAACCAAAATAAAAGAAGAACCCCAAATGTGACAAAGGTCCCCGATCGACCCCAACTGGGCTCCACTACTGATCAACTAGAATGAAACAACACAAAGGGCAAGATCTTCATCGAGCTCCTCCTTGAGCTTGGTTGCGTCATCTGCACGGTAACATAGGCACCTGCAAACTGGTTTTGGAAGTATCTGTGAGCCACGGGGACTCAGCAATCTCGCACCCGCGAGATCAAGACTATTTAAGCTTATAGGAAGGATGGAGTAATGAGGTGGAGCTGCAGCAAGCGACTAGCATATATGGTGGCTACAATCGCAAAAGAGAGCGAGAAGAGAGGGCAAAGCACGGTCGATAAAAGTATGATCAAGAAGTGATCCTATAGCAACCTACGTCAAGCATAACTCCAACACCGTGTTCACTTCCCGGACTCCGCCGAGAAGAGACCATCACGGTTACACACGCGGTTGATGTATTTTAAATAAGGTCAACTTCGGGTTTTCTACAACCGGAC